>NC_088398.1:67935719-68235719 GCF_034236695.1 Oncorhynchus nerka | reverse complement strand
ATACAGGGTGGTCCACATACACACATATACTGTAGAGGGGCATTTCGATGTAAACTTCACCAACATGTGAAGTTCATAGGAGCATATCTAATTGGGTGTCAAATGAAAGCTAATAGTCTATATTTTGGAAAGTATTCAGACCCCTTGACTTTTTCCACAAAAAGAAATCCTCAGCAATCTACACACATTACCCCATAATGAAAAAGCAAAAACACGGTTTTAGATTTTTTTGCAAATGTATAAAATACCATTTTAAAAATACCTTATTTACATAAGTATTCAGACCCTTTGCTATTAGACTAGATATTGAGCTCAGGTGCATCCTATTTCCATTGATCATCCTTGAGATGTATCTACAACTTGATTGGAGTCCACCTGTGGTAAATTCAATTGATTGGACATGATTTGGAACAGCACACACCTGTCTATGTAAGGTCCCACAGTTGACAGTGCATGTCAGAGCAAAAACCAAGCCATGAGGTCAAAGGAATTGATTGTGTCGAGGCACAGATCTGGGGAAGGGTACTAAAACATGTCTACAGTATTGAAGGTCCTCAAGAGCACAGTGGACTCCATCATTCTTAAATGGAAGAAGTTTGGACCCACTAAGACTCTTCCTAGAGCTGGCCGCCCGGCCAAACTGAGCAATCGGGGGAGAAGGGCCTTGGTCAGGAAGGTGACCAAGAACCCGACAGTCACTCTGAACATCTCCAGGCTGTGTAAGGTCTGTTTGACCAAGAAGGAGAGTGATGGAGTGCTGCATCCGATGACCTGGCCTCCACAATCATCCCACCTCAACCCAATTGAGATTGTTTGAGAAGAGTTGGACCGCAGAGTGAAGGCATATATGGGAACTCCTTCAAGACTGTTTGAAAAGCATTCCCGGTGAAGCTTGTTAAAAGAATGCCAAGAGTGTGCAAAGCTGTCATCAAGGCAAGGGGTGGCTATTTTGTAGAATATAAAATACATTTAGATTTCTTTAACACTTTTTTGGTTACTACATGATTACACATGTGTTATTTTATAGTTTTATAGTTTTGTTGTCTTCGCTATTATTCTACAATGTAGAAAGTAGTAGAAAATCCCTTGAATGAGTAGGTGTGTCCAACATTTTGACTGGTACTGTACATCAAAACACAATAATGTTGACATAAAGACCTATGCCAACTAATAGCATCACATATTTATTTTTGGAGAAATTGTTGACATCTGGTAAGTTGAAGAAATACTGCCTTGTACCATGTAATTCCGTTACCAAAAACTCATATATTTTACAAGGTGTCCAATCAAAAACACATCTTTTGACCATTGGGTAAAATATTAATTGTGTAGATACTCCTCTAACAAAAACTATGGGCCAAACCTCATGTCTCTATCTTAATTCGTTCAAAAGTTATTGGAGTTTTTACCCTTGTATGAACGTCAGAATTCGGGTGACTAAATCAATGGAGGCCAGAGAAAAAAAGCACAAAGAAATCTCCATGGGTAGAGACCCTATATCTTTAAGATATTTTCTCATTTCTCTCCCTCATGAGTAAGGAAGATAATGAAAGTTCACAGAAGTAACAAGTAATCACCAATTAGTTATAGTGATTTTACTGATATCAATTTTGTTTCTGAATTATTAAGTGATTAAAACTCAGAATTCCATTACCAAATTGGTAACGGAATTACCCAAAAATCTGTACTGGAATTACTGCAACTGAAATGGTAACAATGGGTGATTCATAATCGACACAAACCATAGTTGGGTCACCTGCTACTTTCCTCCCTTCCACTGGCATGCTGTTATGTTCAGATAATAACTGTTTTTTTTGTCTTTCTGTCATCTGGTAGTCAAACCAGAGTGTTAAAACAGTCTGGACAACCTCTCCCTCTCGCTCTTCCTCTCTCCCTCGCTGCCTTTCTCAATATCCAGTTAATGTCACCTCTTCCAGATCTTACTGACACCTACCCAGGAGCCCCCTCTCTTTCCATGTACTTTAACCAGCATCCTCACCCACTGAGCACCGACCAACACCGGACGTCTATGGACGTTGGAAAGTAGTTGAAATTTGGTCAGTCCACCCTGGCCTTGATGTTAATGTCCACAGATGAACCAGACTAGAACAAATCTGAACCTATCATAGACATACAGTGCCTTGCGAAAGTATTCGGCCCCCTTGAACTTTGCGACCTTTTGCCACAAAGATATAAAGATATAAAACTGTATTTTTTTGTGAAGAATCAACAACAAGTGGGACACAATCATGAAGTGGAACGACATTTATTGGATATTTAAAACTTTTTTAACAAATCAAAAACTGAAAAATTGGGCGTGCAAAATTATTCAGCCCCTTTACTTTCAGTGCAGCAAACTCTCTCCAGAAGTTCAGTGAGGATCTCTGAATAATCAAATGTTGACCTAAATGACTAATGATGATAAATACAATCCACCTGTGTGTAATCAAGTCTCCGTATAAATGCACCTGCACTGTGATCCGTTAAAAGCGCAGAGAGCATCATGAAGAACAAGGAACACACCAGGCAGGTCCGAGATACTGTTGTGAAGATGTTTAAAGCCGGATTTGGATACAAAAAGATTTCCCAAGCTTTAAACATCCCAAGGAGCACTGTGCAAGCGATAATATTGAAATGGAAGGAGTATCAGACCACTGCAAATCTACCAAGACCTGGCCGTCCCTCTAAACTTTCAGCTCATACAAGGAGAAGACTGATCAGAGATGCAGCCAAGAGGCCCATGATCACTCTGGATGAACTGCAGAGATCTACAGCTGAGGTGGGAGACTCTGTCCATAGGACAACAATCTGTCGTATATTGCACAAATCTGGCCTTTATGGAAGAGTGGCAAGAAGAAAGCCATTTCTTAAAGATATCCATAAAAAGTGTTGTTTAAAGTTTGCCACAAGCCACCTGGGAGACACACGAAACATGTGGAAGAAGGTGCTCTTGTCAGATGAAACCAAAATTGAACTTTTTGGCAACAATGCAAAACGTTATGTTTGGCGTAAAAGCAACACAGCTCATCACCCTGAACACACCATCCCCACTGTCAAACATGGTGGTGGCAGCATCATGGTTTGGGCCTGCTTTTCTTCAGCAGGGACAGGGAAGATGGTTAAAATTGATGGGAAGATGGATGGAGCCAAATACAGGACCATTCTGGAAGAAAACCTGATGGAGTCTGCAAAAGACCTGAGACTGGGACGGAGATTTGTCTTCCAACAAGACAATGATCCAAAACATAAAGCAAAATCTACAATGGAATGGTTCAAAAATAAACATATCCAGGTGTAAGAATGGCCAAGTCAAAGTCCAGACCTGAATCCAATCGAGAATCTGTGGAAAGATCTGAAAACTGCTGTTCACAAATGCTCTCCATCCAACCTCACTGAGCTCGAGCTGTTTTGCAAGGAGGAATGGGAAAAAATGTCAGTCTCTCGATGTGCAAAACTGATAGAGACATACCCCAAGCGACTTACAGCTGTAATCACAGCAAAAGGTGGCGCTACAAAGTATTAACTTAAGGGGGCTGAATAATTTTGCACGCCCAATTTTTCAGTTTTTGATTTGTTAAAAAAGTTTGAAATATCCAATAAATGTCGTTCCACTTCATGATTGTGTCCCACTTGTTGTTGATTCTTCACAAAAAAAAAATACAGTTTTATATCTTTATGTTTGAAGCCTGAAATGTGGCAAAAGGTCGCAAAGTTCAAGGGGGCCGAATACTTTCGCAAGGCACTGTATGTTTCACAAGTTTGGATAGCACAGTACAGCACAGTGAGTACAGCATAGTAGAGTACAGAACAATAAGTACAATACAGTACAGTACTGAGTATAGTACAGTAAAGAAAAGTAGAATATAGTATATTTTACTATATCGTATGTTTCACAAGTGTGGATAGCACAGCACAGTACAGTACTGTGTACAGTACAGTAAAGAAATGTAGAGTATAGTACAGTACTGTACAGTGAGTAGAGCACAGTGCAATGCAATACAGCACAGTAAAGAAAAGTAGAGTACAGTATATTGTACTGTATTCTACTGTAGTGAACTCTACTATACTCTACTTTACTGTACTGAACTCTACTGTACTCTACTGCACTGTACTGAACTCTACCCTATTCTGCTCTGCTGTATTGTACTCTACTGTTCTCTACTGTGCTGCGTGCGCTGTGATGTCCAAACTTGTGAAACATGGAGAATGACTTTTATATCCATAATTATGCATTTCTGTGTAGTCTGTGTTGGAAAGCTACTCTGAAAATATAGTTTACCAGCTACCAATTACTTCACATAGGAAGAGGTTAGTCTACACTATAGCTACCCTTATTAAGAAACATATAGTTGACTTACCTAAAGACTAAGTAGTTTACTACATCCCAACTACTTTGTGAAAAATGATAATCTCTAAATCAGAAATGTCATAGACTACACATTGCAAGAACAGATCACTCTGCAGTCAGATGTTAACATAATGTGAAATGTATCTTATTAAACACAAAAACTATGTTTCAAGTGAGAATAAGGCTGGTTTGATACATAAAAAGAAAGAAAATCTTGCCTACTTTTCCCATGTAGTTAGTTACACCACTACATGGCAAAAAAAAGGATTAAAGATGCAGTATGCATAAATCTATCCACCATTTCCTGGTTGCTAAAACGAAATGGCCAGCGCTTTATAAGGTGATGATTCATTCAAAGCACCCATATGCATATTAGAGCTTATGCATAAGCTTATGATCCCAAGCCCCCTAAAAAAAACGGTATTTTAATTATGATTGTGCCATTATTGTCACGTCTGCTCCTGCTCCCCCTCTCTGGCGCTCGAGGTCGCCAGGCTGCTTATCATTACGTACACCTGTCATCAATGTTATGCGCATCAGCGCTTCATCGGACTCACCTGGACTCCATCACGTTATTAATGACCTCCCCTATATCTGTCACTTCCTCAGTTTGTTCCCCGAGTCAGCATTAATGTTGTTATGTGTCCCTAGTCCAGACGCTGTTCGTGTTTTCTTTCCCGAGTCAGCATTAATGTTATGTGTCCCTAGTTCAGACGCTGTTCGTGTTTTCTTTCCCGAGTCAGCATTAATGTTGTTATGTGTCTGTTGTCCAGACGCTGTTCGTGTTTTCTTTCCCGAGTCAGCATTAATGTTGTTATGTGTCCCTAGTCCAGACGCTGTTCCTGTTTTCTTTCCCGAGTCAGCATTAATGTTGTTATGTGTCCCTAGTCCAGACGCTGTTCGTGTTTTCTTTCCCGAGTCAGCATTAATGTTGTGTCCCTAGTCCAGACGCTGTTCGTGTTTTCTTTCCCGAGTCAGCATTAATGTTGTTATGTGTCCCTAGTCCAGACGCTGTTCGTGTTTTCTTTCCCGAGTCAGCATTAATGTTGTGTCCCTAGTCCAGACGCTGTTCGTGTTTTCTTTCCCGAGTCAGCATTAATGTTGTGTCCCTAGTCCAGACGCTGTTCGTGTTTTCTTTCCCGAGTCAGCATTAATGTTGTTATGTGTCTGTTGTCCAGACGCTGTTCGTGTTTTCTTTCCAGAGTCAGCATTAATGTTGTTATGTGTCCCTAGTCCAGACGCTGTTCGTGTTTTCTTTCCCGAGTCAGCATTAATGTTGTTATGTGTCTGTTGTCCAGACGCTGTTCCTGTTTTCTTTCCCGAGTCAGCATTAATGTTGTTATGTGTCTGTTGTCCAGACGCTGTTCGTGTTTTCTTTCCCGAGTCAGCATTAATGTTGTTATGTGTCCCTAGTCCAGACGCTGTTCGTGTTTTCTTTCCCGAGTCAGCATTAATGTTGTTATGTGTCTGTTGTCCAGACGCTGTTCGTGTTTTCTTTCCCGAGTCAGCATTAATGTTGTTATGTGTCCCTAGTCCAGACGCTGTTCGTGTTTTCTTTCCCAAGTCAGCATTAATGTTGTTATGTGTCCTTGTCCAGACGCTGTTCGTGTTTTCTTTCCCGAGTCAGCATTAATGTTGTTATGTGTCCCTAGTCCAGACGCTGTTCGTGTTTTCTTTCCCAAGTCAGCATTAATGTTGTTATGTGTCCCTTGTCCAGACGCTGTTCGTGTTTTCTTTCCCGAGTCAGCATTAATGTTGTTATGTGTCTGTTGTCCAGACGCTGTTCGTGTTTTCTTTCCCGAGTCAGCATTAATGTTGTTATGTGTCTGTTGTCCAGACGCTGTTCATGTTTTCTTTCCCGAGTCAGCATTAATGTTGTTATGTGTCTGTTAGTCCAGACACTGTTCGTGTTTTCTTTCCCGAGTCAGCATTAATGTTGTTATGTGTCCCTAGTCCAGACGCTGTTCGTGTTTTCTTTCCCAAGTCAGCATTAATGTTGTTATGTGTCTGTTGTCCAGACGCTGTTCGTGTTTTCTTTCCCGAGTCAGCATTAATGTTGTTATGTGTCCCTAGTCCAGACGCTGTTCGTGTTTTCTTTCCCAAGTCAGCATTAATGTTGTTATGTGTCTGTTAGTCCAGACGCTGTTCATGTTTTCTTTCCCGAGTCAGCATTAATGTTGTTATGTGTCTGTTGTCCAGACGCTGTTCGTGTTTTCTTTCCCGAGTCAGCATTAATGTTGTTATGTGTCCCTAGTCCAGACGCTGTTCGTGTTTTCTTTCCCGAGTCAGCATTAATGTTGTTATGTGTCCCTAGTCCAGACGCTGTTCGTGTTTTCTTTCCCGAGTCAGCATTAATGTTGTTATGTGTCTGTTGTCCAGACGCTGTTCGTGTTTTCTTTCCCGAGTCAGCATTAATGTTGTTATGTGTCCCTAGTCCAGACGCTGTTCGTGTTTTCTTTCCCAAGTCAGCATTAATGTTGTTATGTGTCTGTTGTCCAGACGCTGTTCGTGTTTTCTTTCCCGAGTCAGCATTAATGTTGTTATGTGTCTGTTGTCCAGACGCTGTTCTTGTTTTCTTTCCCGAGTCAGCATTAATGTTGTTATGTGTCTGTTAGTCCAGACACTGTTCGTGTTTTCTTTCCCGAGTCAGCATTAATGTTGTTATGTGTCCCTAGTCCAGACGCTGTTCGTGTTTTCTTTCCCGAGTCAGCATTAATGTTGTTATGTGTCTGTTGTCCAGACGCTGTTCGTGTTTTCTTTCCCGAGTCAGCATTAATGTTGTTATGTGTCCCTAGTCCAGACGCTGTTCGTGTTTTCTTTCCCAAGTCAGCATTAATGTTGTTATGTGTCCCTAGTCCAGACGCTGTTCGTGTTTTCTTTCCCGAGTCAGCATTAATGTTGTTATGTGTCTGTTGTCCAGACGCTGTTCGTGTTTTCTTTCCCGAGTCAGCATTAATGTTGTTATGTGTCCCTAGTCCAGACGCTGTTCGTGTTTTCTTTCCCGAGTCAGCATTAATGTTGTTATGTGTCCCTAGTCCAGACGCTGTTCGTGTTTTCTTTCCCGAGTCAGCATTAATGTTGTTATGTGTCCCTAGTCCAGACGCTGTTCGTGTTTTCTTTCCCAAGTCAGCATTAATGTTGTTATGTGTCCCTAGTCCAGACGCTGTTCGTGTTTTCTTTCCCGAGTCAGCATTAATGTTGTTATGTGTCCCTAGTCCAGACGCTGTTCGTGTTTTCTTTCCCGAGTCAGCATTAATGTTGTTATGTGTCTGTTGTCCAGACGCTGTTCATGTTTTCTTTCCTATCTGTTGATTCATTAAATATTCACTCCTTGTACTTGCATCTCGTCTCCCAGCATCTGTCCTTACAATTATACAACACATAGCCTACCACATTACCATGGCAGAAAGAAATACAACAGAAGCGATTTAAGTTGTCTTCGATACATATTATTATACATACTGGATGGACCTTCTGCTTCGCTCCAACATGTACTGTATATCCATTAGTCTGGGAGAGAACATATAACCTAGGCAATGTTGTTGGTTCATTGATTGTTCAGTTAGCCTACAATTAGTGAATATGTATTTGAATAGCCTAGTAATAGGGAATGTTTTATATTTTCATAATTAATTGGGTGACACATTACCTTTAGCTATACAGAATATCTCACCACCATGCGTTTTCATATCCTCCTCTCTGTCCTTTACTATTTTCTCGAGCGCACAGATGGCCTGTTAACAGTTTAGTGAAATATATTTCATTGCAATGTTTTCAAACAGATTTGACATGTGTTTCCCAAATTAACTACTGGGTAGCTGCAGGAACAAGGTTGGAGAGCCCATGGATACAGAGTTTGGGCAGAATATCACCTGTCGGTGATGCGTGAGCATGTTCAAACAGTGGTTGATGCATGGCTGAAATAAGTGTTCTTATATGTATCTCTCAGCATATTAAACACAGATCCACTATAAAACCGAAGTAGCCGACCAAACGGCCCGGCGGGAAAGTGCGATGTCTCCTTTCGCTATTCAAGTGCATACAGACATGTTTCCCCTGTCCCTGTTCCTGCCCATTTGATAATGGGACATTATAAATCGAAACAAGTTTAATATATTAGTAAAAACGAGACTAAATGAAGAATAGTCTGATACACTCGCATTAACATCTGCTAACCATGTGTATGCGACCAGTAAAATTGGATTTGATTTGATAGGTGAAAATATGATCACTTGATGAGACTGCTGTGCAGTCTGAGGCAAAGAACTGAGCAAGCTTTTCTTTGCACTTTGTCTACCACCCCAGGTAACTGAAGCTCGCAATAAAACCAGATTTTAAAAGAATTAAAGAACACCTTACTGCACAAAGGGGACCTTGAAGAGACACAGACATTTTCTATAGCTTGTATTATACTTTGCACTGTGTGATGTATTAGTCCTAGATATTGTGTGTATGTACTGACATGTAGGCTCTGTGTGACGTTTCAAATGTACGTATTTCAGTCCTTGACTAATAATGTCCTGTACTATGTATGATGTTATGTTTCATGTGGAACCAAGGAAGAGTAGCTGCTGCTTTTGCGTCGGCTAATGGAGATCCTAATAAATACCAAAACTACTGTGAACCCTACCAAGATTTGAATATAGTTGAACAACCACCAAGCTACTGCAATATGTAATTAAATGATTTGTTGAACAACCACCAAGCTACTGCAATATGTAATTAAATGATTTGTTGAACAACCACCAAGCTACTGCAATATGTAATTAAATGATTCGTTGAACTACCACCAAGCTACTGCAATATGTAATTAAATGATTCGTTGAACAACCACCAAGCTACTGCAATATGTAATTAAATGATTTGTTGAACTACATGTAGTTCACTACTCCCCGTCCCCGTGTGTAGTACAGATAAGTGAGGCATGATGTAATTCCATTACCTTAGTTTAATTCTGTTACCGTATGTAGTACAGATAAGTGAGGCATGATGTAATTCCATTACCTTAGTTTAATTCTGTTACCGGGTGTAGTACAGATAAGGGAGGCATGATGTAATTCCATTACCTTAGTTTAATTCTGTTACCGGGTGTAGTACAGATAAGGGAGGCATGATGTAATTCCATTACCTTAGTTTAATTCTGTTACCGTGTGTAGTACAGATAAGTGAGGCATGATGTAATTCCATTACCTTAGTTTAATTCTGTTACCGGGTGTAGTACAGATAAGTGAGGCATGATGTAATTCCATTACCTTAGTTTAATTCTGTTACCGGGTGTAGTACAGATAAGTGAGGCATGATGTAATTCCATTACCTTAGTTTAATTCTGTTACCGTGTGTAGTACAGATAAGGGAGGCATGATGTAATTCCATTACCTTAGTTTAATTCTGTTACCGGGTGTAAATCCACTTCACTTACTGTAGTTAAATAACCAAACTCAAGGCTGACAACCCATTCTTTCTGCCTTTTTTACATTTTAATTTGGCACAAATACACTATATATACAGAAGTATGTGGACACCCCTTCAAATGAGTGGATTTGGCTAATTCAGCCACACCCGTTACTGCCAGGTGTATACAATTGAGCACATAGCCATGCAATCCCCAAAGACTAACATTGGCATTAGAACGGCTTCACTAAACAGCTCAGGGACTTTCAACATGGCACCATCATAGGATGACACCTTTCCAACAAGTCAGTTTGTGAAATGTCTGCCCTGCTAGAACTGCCCTGGTCAACTGTAAGTGCTGTTGTTGTGAAGTGGAAAAGGCTCAGCCGCAAAGTGGTAGGCCACACAAGCTCACAGATTGGGACTGTGCTGAAGCGCAGTGTAAAAATCAGCTGTCTTTGGATGCAACGTCAGCATAAGAAGTGTTCATCTGGAGCTTCATGAAATGGGTTTCCATGGCCGAGCAGCCGCACACAAGCCTAAGATCCCCATGCGCAATGCCAAGCGTCTGCTGGAGTGGTGTAAAGCTCGTCTCCATTGGTCTCTGGAGCAGTGGAAACACATTCTCTGGAGTGATTTATCACAATTCACCATCTGGCAGTCCGACGGCTGAATCTGGATTGGCAGATGCCAGGAGAACGTTACCTGCCACAATGCATAGCGCCAGCTGTAAAGTTTGGTGGAGGAGGAATAATGGTCTAGGGCTGTTTTTCATGGTTTGGGCTAGGGCCCTTAGTTCCAGTGAAGATAAATCTTAACACTACAGCATACAATGACAGTCTAGACGATTCTGTGCTTCTAACTTTGTGCAACAGTTCGGGGAGTTTTTAGAAAACGTGGTCGCATAAAAACCTGAGAGAGATCTTACCTTAATCCCAGTACCAAAGTTTACATCTACACAGTTCTTACACAAAATTATTTTTTGCACATTTTTCAATGTAAATTGTTAAAATAAGTAATTGTGCAAAGAGTTTCATGGTTTGTTCAACTGTGAAATCACAGATTTTTGTTTGACATACATTTTAGAGTAAAATAAATGAATCAAAACTAATTAGAGTTCACACATAGGCACACAGTTGCACTGCATACATGCACATGCGTACACAAACACTTGCACACACATAGAGAATAGTGTGTTACTGTTATCTGTAACGCTGCTCCTCGCTCTAGAGCTCGACAGTACAGCGCTGTTCCCAGAGGTTGTCTGTAACGGTGCTCCTCGCTCTAGAGCTCTACAGTACAGCGCTGTTCCCAGAGGTTGTCTGTAACGGTGCTCCTCGCTCTAGAGCTCGACAGTACAGCGCTGTTCCCAGAGGTTGTCTGTAACGGTGCTCCTCGCTCTAGAGCTCTACAGTACAGAGCTGTTCCCAGAGGTTGTCTGTAACACTCCTCCTCGCTCTAGAGCTCGACAGTACAGCGCTGTTCCCAGAGGTTGTCTGTAACACTCCTCCTCCCTCTAGAGCTCTACAGTACAGCGCTGTTCCCAGAGGTTGTCTGTAACGGTGCTCCTCGCTCTAGAGCTCTACAGTACAGCGCTGTGCCCAGAGGCTGTCTGTAACACTGCTCCTCCCTCTAGAGCTCTACAGTACAGCGCTGTTCCCAGAGGTTATCTGTAACACTCCTCCTCCCTCTAGAGCTCGACAGTACAGTGCTGTTCCCAGAGGTTATCTGTAACACTCCTCCTCCCTCTAGAGCTCGACAGTACAGCGCTGTGCCCAGAGGTTGTCTGTAACACTCCTCCTCCCCCTAGAGCTCTACAGTACAGCGCTGTTCCCAGAGGTTGTCTGTAACGGTGCTCCTCGCTCTAGAGCTCTACAGTACAGCGCTGTTCCCAGAGGTTGTCTGTAACACTCCTCCTCCCTCTAGAGCTCTACAGTACAGCGCTGTGCCCAGAGGCTGTCTGTAACACTGCTCCTCCCTCTAGAGCTCTACAGTACAGCGCTGTTCCCAGAGGTTATCTGTAACACTCCTCCTCCCTCTAGAGCTCGACAGTACAGTGCTGTTCCCAGAGGTTATCTGTAACACTCCTCCTCCCTCTAGAGCTCGACAGTACAGCGCTGTGCCCAGAGGTTGTCTGTAACACTCCTCCTCCCCCTAGAGCTCTACAGTACAGCGCTGTTCCCAGAGGTTGTCTGTAACGGTGCTCCTCGCTCTAGAGCTCTACAGTACAGCGCTGTTCCCAGAGGTTGTCTGTAACACTCCTCCTCCCTCTAGAGCTCTACAGTACAGCGCTGTGCCCAGAGGCTGTCTGTAACACTGCTCCTCCCTCTAGAGCTCTACAGTACAGCGCTGTTCCCAGAGGTTATCTGTAACACTCCTCCTCCCTCTAGAGCTCGACAGTACAGTGCTGTTCCCAGAGGTTATCTGTAACACTCCTCCTCCCTCTAGAGCTCGACAGTACAGCGCTGTGCCCAGAGGTTGTCTGTAACACTCCTCCTCCCCCTAGAGCTCTACAGTACAGCGCTGTTCCCAGAGGTTGTCTGTAACGGTGCTCCTCGCTCTAGAGCTCTACAGTACAGCGCTGTTCCCAGAGGTTGTCTGTAACACTCCTCCTCCCTCTAGAGCTCTACAGTACAGCGCTGTGCCCAGAGGTTATCTGTAACACTCCTCCTCCCTCTAGAGCTCTACAGTACAGCACTGTTCCCAGAGGTTGTCTGTAACACTCCTCCTCCCTCTAGAGCTCTACAGTACAGCGCTGTGCCCAGAGGCTGTCTGTAACACTGCTCCTCGCTCTAGAGCTCGACAGTACAGCGCTGTGCTCAGAGGTTATCTGTAACACTCCTCCTCCCTCTAGAGCTCTACAGTACAGCGCTGTGCCCAGAGGCTGTCTGTAACACTCCTCCTCCCTCTAGAGCTCTACAGTACAGGCTGTCAAGGGATATCAAAGTAGAAATGAGAGCTGAGAGAGTGGGAGAAAGAGGGTGTGGGGGAGAAATGCTCTTCGAAAAGCTCATTACATTTGTAGGGGAATTGTTTGTCTACCATAATGGGTTTTAATATTTTTTTGTGTTGTTTTAGTTGTGTGTGTGTGTGGTTCGTGTTTGCTATTAAGTACTAGATGTCTCATTTATCTCCTGTTCTCATTGATAGGCAGCGTGTTATCACTCTACACATACTTTAATTTGTTTCTTGTGCTTCTTGCCAACTGGGACATGGCCACTCTCCCTCACTCTCCTGTGGTGGGTAATATGTAGATAGATGCACCTGTCTGCAGTGAGCCAAAACGTCTCCTGGGTATCCACAGTCCATTCTCTCAGATAGAAATGTAGTTATAAACCATATTGAACCAAAGGAAGGAAAACTCCATACCCTTGGCTCAAAGTCACACTGGGCCCAGCTGATAGTTGATATGTGGTGGGTGAGCAGGCTGGCGCTCACAAGGCTGCCGTGCGTCACCTAGGCAGATGAGATGCTTCACATTGACCCACCTTTAAATGTAAATGGCAGAGGCCTCCGAAATCTGCTACATGAATCCAGTCCATCAGCAGCTGCCCAGTCACCCAGGTATCAACAGGCCTTTCCCTATGATGTAAATGCAGTCATAACCCACATAATGAAACAAGCCATACAGGACACCTCCCTTCCACATACTGAAGAATGTTAACATAGATTGCCATTCAAGAAACCACAGACTTTGTGGTGACTCATTCCTTTCTGCCTACCCACCGTGGTATGGAAGCGATATTGACAAAGCATTAGTCAGACCATGAACTGTAGCCTTGTGCTACATAATGCTGTAACAAGGGACGAAACTCCCTCCACTTCCACTCCCACACTGAACCAAGAAATCTCTGTTTTTATCGTGTCTTGACTCATGACCCAGAGGTATTTAGACTCTGGCCTGCTGGTTTCTATCCTTCACCTCTAATCAGGTACTGATTCAGACCTGGGACCTCGGGTGAGTGGACAGTGAATGGTCAATCAATGACATTAAGCAATTAGTTAATGATCAGAGAGAGAAGTCCAAGAAACAGAACTGAAGAAAACAAAGATGAGGAGACGAGGAAAGAAGCAGTAAGTCAAGAACCGTATTTGAAAGGCTTTGTCCTAACCCTTTATTGGTTGAGTGCAGAGTGCGGTGCCTCTGGTTAGAGGCTGAGGTTTAGACCTTTCTGGACATTGTATTTGCTCAGGGCAGAGACGACTTCAGAGAGACTGTTACAGATGGAGGATCTTCATTTGAGCCAGTTTTCTACAGCAGGAAAATGATCCTGCAGCAACAGGAAATGTGAATTATAGTTAATGGACATTTTTGTAGGGGTTGAATTTGATTTTTTTTAATGGAAAATTGTCTGAAATTTCAAATTGGAAATGACAAACTTTAGAAGCTGTTTTAAACCTCAAATACACTAGAAGTTTTACATTTCCTGCATTTCAGGAAAATTCTCCTACAGTAGGGTGATCAAATTAAGACAATACATCTGTAGTGTGTGTAACTGTGTACTGAAGGAGGGCTCCCACTCCCACACAATACCATAGCAGCTGCTGTATCAACAGTCTGGTGTAAAGAGACAGGCACTGTAGACACAGTAGTGCACCACAGCACCAAAATGAATGGCACCAAGTCAAATCAAATAAAACATGTATTGAATCAATAGACATTGTTGTTCAAGGCTGCTAACATGAGTCAGCTCTCACACGCCATAGATCAAATCAAAAGGTATTGGTTGCATATGCATATATAGCAGATGTTAACGCAGGTGTAGCAAAATGCTTATGTTTCTAGATTCAACGGTGCGGTAATACCTGACCGTACAAAACAATACATGTTCATTTTTAAGAAATCGAAAGAAAGGGATTAAGAAATATAAAATATTAGAATGGAGCAATGTCATTTTCCGGTATATAAATATATATGTATATAATGGTGTGTATACTCTAGAAATGATGGGCAGTATATGAATAGAAAAGGTGTGTACAGCAGTAGTTATATAGAATAGGCCTTGACTAGGATACAGTATGTAAACATTATTAAAGTGTACATAGGGAAGCAGTTTCTAAGGTGCAGGGTTGAGTATTGGGTGGTAGCTGGCTAGAACAGTGACTAAGGTTCAGGGTAGGGTACTGGGTGGAGCTCGACTGTTTCACAGTCTGATGGCCTGGAGATTGAAGCTGTTTTTCTGTCTCTCGGTCCCAGCTTGGATGCACCTGTACTGTCCCCGCCTTCTAGATGGTAGTGGGGTGAACAGGCTGTGGCTCGGGTGGTTGTTGTCCTTGAGGATCTTCTTGGCCTTCCTGTGACACCGGGTGCTGTTGGTGTCCTGGAGGGCAGGCAGTGTGCCTCAGATAACACGTTGGGCTGACCAAACCACTCTCTGGAGAGCCCTGCGGTTGAGGGAGGTGCACTGGCCGTACCAGACGGTGATACAGCCCAACAGGATTTTCTTAATGGTGCATCGTAGAAGTTTGTGGGAGTCTTAGGGGCCAAGCCAAATTTCTTCAGCCTCCTGTGTTTGAAGAGGTGCTGTTGCACCTTCTTCACCACACCGTCTGTGTGGATGGACCGTTTCAGGTTGTCAGTGATGTGCACGCCAAGGAACTTGAAGATTTTCACCCTCTCCAATGCGGCCCCGTCAATGTGGATAGGGGTGTGCTCCTACCTTGTGTTGTTGCCTACCTTCACCAGCTGGGGACGGCCTATCAGGAAGTCTAGGACCCAGTTGCAGAGGGCGGGGTTCTGACCCAGGGCACCAAGCTTACTGATGAGCTTGGAGGGTGCTATGGTATTGAAGGCTGAGCTGTAGTCTGAACAGCATTCTTACATAGGTATATATCTTGTCCAGATGGGATAGGGCACTGTGCAGTACGATGGCGATGGCATCATCTGTGGATTTTTTAAATTGATTTTTATTTCACCTTTAGTTAACTCGACATCTGTTGGGGCAGTATGCAAGTTGTAATGGGTCTAGGAGGTCGGGTAAGGTGGAGGTGATATGATCCTTAACTAGCCTCTCAAAGCACTTTATGATGACAGAAATGTTCTGCTACGGGGCAATAGTACTTTAGTTAAGTTACCTTCGCTTTCTTGGGTACAGGAATAATGATGGATATCTTGAAGCAAGTGGAATAGGGATAGGGACAACAGACTGGGATAGGGAGAGATTGAATATGTCCGTAAACACTCCAGCCAGCTGGTCTGTACATGCTCTGAGGACGCGGCTTGGGATCCATCTGGGCTGGAAGCCTTGTGAGGGTTAACTCTCACATCTGCCACGGAAAACGAGAGCTCCCAGTCCTCGTGATCGGTGGTGGCCCACGTTGGCTGCACTGTGTTTTCCTCGAAGCGGGTAAAGAAGGTGTTTAGATTGTCGGTGTCCGCAACGTGGCTGGTTTTCCCTTCATAATCCGTGATTGTCTGGAGTCCCTGAGACATACTTCTCATTTCTGAGCCATTGAATTGCGACTCCACTTTGTCTCTGTACTGACATTTTGCCTCTTTGATTGCCTTATGAAGGCTGGATTGTTTGTACTTGTCCATGTTCCCAGTCACCTTGCCAGGATTAAATGCCATCTATCCACGGTTTCTGGTTTGGATAGGTTGTAATCATCACAGTATGGCTGTCAAGAAGTGCACTGAATCAGTCCGGATGTTGGGATGTTCTAAGATATTGCAGATAAAGTGTAACTACAGGTTACATAAGATGAGGACCTTAGAGACATGTGTGTGTATACAGTGGCTTGCAAAAGTATTCACCCCCCTTGGCACTTTTCCTATTTTGTTGCCTTACAACCTAGAATTAAAATAGAGTTTTGGGGGGGTTTGTATCATTTGATTTACACAACATGCCACTTTGAAGATGCAACATATTCTTTATTGTAAAACAAGCAAGAAATAAGACAACAAAAAACAGAAAACTTGAGCGTGCATAACTATTCACCCCCCCAAAGTCAATACTTTGTAGAGCCACCTTTTGCAGCAATTACAGCTGCAAGTCTCTTGGGGTATGTCTCTATAAGCTTGGCACATCTAGCCACTGGGATTTTTGCCCATTCTTCAAGGCAAAACTGCTCCAGCTCCTTCCCACCTCTTTAAGGAATACCTAGGATAGGATAAAGTAATCCTTCTCACCCCCCCCTTAAAAGACCTAGATGCACTATTGTAAAGTGGCTGTTCCACTGGATGTCATACGGTGAAAGCACCAATTTGTAAGTCGCTCTGGATAAGAGCGTCTGCTAAATGACTTAAATGTAAATGTAAAATGTAAGTTGGAGGGGATCCGCTGGTGCACAGCAATCTTTAAGTCATACCACAGATTCTCAATTGGATTGAGGTCTGGGCTTTGACTAGGCCATTCCAAAACATTTAAATATTTCCCCTTAAACAACTTGAGTGTTGCTTTAGCAGTATGCTTAGGGTCATTGTCCTGCTGGAAGGTGAACCTCCGTCCCAGTCTCAAATCTCTGGAAGACTGAAACAGGTTTCCCTCAAGAATTTCCCTGTATTTAGCCCCATCCATCATTCCTTCAATTCTGACCAGTTTTCCAGTCCCTCGTTTTTCGGGGTGATGATAGGTATTGGGTTTGCGCCAGACATAGCATTTTCCATGATGGCCAAAAAGCTACATTTTTGTCTCATCTGACCAGAGTACATTCTTCCATATGTTTGTGGAGTCTCCCACGTGCCTTTTGGCAAACACCAAAAGTGTTTGCTTATTTCTTTCTTTAAGCAATGGCTTTTTTTTCTGGACAATATTCTGTAAAGCCCAGCTTTGTGGAGTGTACAGCTTAAAGTGGTCCTATGGACAGATACTCCAATCTCCGCTGTGGAGCTTTGCAGCTCCTTCAGGGTTATCTTTGGTCTCTTTGTTGCCTCTGATTAATGCCCTCCTTGCCTGGTCCGTGAGTTTTGGTTTGCAACCCTCTCTTGGCAGGTTTGTTGTGGTGCCATATTCTTTCAATTTTTTAATAATGGATTTAATGGTGCTCCATGGGATGTTCAACGTTTTTTATAACCCAACCCTGATCTGTACTTCTCCACAACTTTGTCCCTGACCTGTTTAGTGAGCTCCTTGGTCTTTATAGTGCTGCTTGCTTGATGGTGCCCCTTGCTAGTGGTATTGCAGAATCTGGGGCCTTTCAGAACAGGTGTATATATACTGAGATCATGTGACAGATCATGTGACATTTAGATTGCAAACAGGTGGACTTTATTTAACTAATTATGCGACATCTGAAGATAATTGGTTGCACCAGATATTATTTAGGGGCTTCATAGTATATGCACGCACCACTTTGAAGTTTTAATTGTTTAGATTTTTTTTTAAACAAGTTCTTTTTTTCATTTCACTTCACCAATTTGGACTATTTTGTGTATGTCCATTACATGAAATGCAAATAAAAATCCATTTAAATTACAGGTTGTAATGCAACAAAATAAGAAAAATGCCAAGGGGGATGTCACGCCCTGTCCTTAGATATCTCTGTTTTTCTATATATTTTGTTTAGGTCAGGGTGTGACTAGGATGGGTACTCTAGTTTTTGTATGTCTAGGGTTTTTGTATGTCATGGGGTTTTTGTATGTCTACGTTGGCCTGAGATGGTTCCCAATCAGAGACAGCTGTTTATTTGTGTCTCTGATTGGGGATCATATTTAGGTAGCCATTTTTTCCTCATTTGTGTTGTGGGATCTTGACTATGTTTAGTTGCCTATCTGCACTAAGTTGTATAGCTTCACGTTTAGTTTTGTTGTTTTTGTTAAGTGTTTCATTCATTAAAAGAGAATGTACACATACCACGCTGCGCCTTGGTCTCACACATACGACAATCATGACAGGGGATGAATGCTTTTGCAAGGCAATGTATGTGTGTGTCTGTTGTGAAGTCTGAGTGTAACCTCATATAGAGCAGTGCGTGTAATGAGGATTGTATTTGCTTCTGTTCCCTCTGAGTCATAGAGAAACAAAGGCACAGTGCTACCCAAGTCCTACCGCATAAGGGTGTGCACAAACAGCACACACAACAGTGTACGTACACACACACACACATACACACACACACACACACAACAGTGCACGTACACACACATACACACACACACACAACTTGTTTCCTCATTTCAACAAAGAAATGCAATATGATGACGTTGAATCAACGTGGAAAACTGATTGGATTTTTTAAAAGTCATCAACGTAAGGGAATTCCATATCTTTTTCACCCAACTTGTAACCTAAATCCAATGTCATGGTGACATTGTTTGGTGATTTCACATTTAATTCATCTTAGTTAACAACTCAACCAAATGTAAATCGAAAAATAGACATTGATCTGACTTCTGTGCGCAGTGGGACACACACACACACACACTCTCACTCATCCACACACACACACACACACACTCTCACTCATCCACACACACACACACACACACTCTCACTCATCCACACACACACACACACACTCTCACTCATCCACACACACACACACACACTCTCACTCATCCACACACACACACACACACTCTCACTCATCCACACACACACACACACACTCTCTCACTCATCCACACACACGCTTCATCTCACTAAGATGGAATGCACTCACATTTACATTAACAAGACTTATCAGACAAAGTCTTGGCGGAAAACATTTTTCTAAGTGACTTAAAGAATTCCCCAGGAAATGGTAACTGATGTTGTAGAGTAGACTGTGAAGTGTGTATGTTCTCAGAATGCAGGACTCTGGAGAAATGCTGCAGTGCAGTGTACTGTTTGATACTCAGATTGACTCAAACCAAAGGTAAACCTTGTTGATGTTCACTGTCTGTCGCTTAACCAAACAGCCATTTAGTGTCTCTGGCTGTTGATTCATCTGTCAGTTGTTGTGGAGGAGCAGCACAGCACCACTTGATATGCTAATCACAAACACCTCAGTGGCTCCTGGGCTGAGACAGATTTGACAGAGGTGGCTGTGCCTCTTCATTAGCTTCTAGTTTATGTAAAGAGGGGGAGTGGAGAGGGGAGGAGAGAGAGAAGACAGGATGAGGTTGAAATAGACCGGTATAAATGGAGGGATGGATGGAGGATGGCATTGACACTTTCCCTCTGCTCTCACTTTCATCTCATCTTTCACTCAAATCTAATAACAAATCTAACATTACAAAACAATACACGCAAATCTCCAAGAAGAAAAAGAAAGGTGCAGTTGCCATACCAGGCAGTGGTACAGCCCGATAGGAGGCTCTCAATTGGAGACGTGCTTGGCCAAGTAGTCATGGGTGAACAGGGAGGACAGGAGGGGGCTGAGTACATACCCTTGTGGGCCCCACGTGTTATGGATCAGCGTAGCGGAGGTGTTGTTGCCTACCTTCACCACCTGGGGTCGGCCTGTCAGGAAGTTCTCCTTCTCCCTCTTCTCCCTCCCTCCTCACACACACACACACACACACACACACACACACACACAAAGTGAACCCACACACTCTACACGCACAGTGGATGTGTGTTGATTGTTTTGATAATGTGATTTAAGTTTTTCACATGGTACAAAGAATAGAACAATCAAGGTGCTTGTCTAGATAAATCACTAGCGGACACATATTGGTGTTTATGCCTCTGGTGAGGCAATGCATCACTGCTGTAGCTATAAAAACTTCATCTGTAAATTTGCTTATATTATACTCATGTCTCATTTGCATAAAGACATATACCATTTTTGGGCTTCAGAAACCCCAGTCTTTCACACCTGTGCAATCATGTTAGTCTTGCTTGGTATGATACCATGTCCATTTTGCTTATATTCTCATGGTCTTCACAGACAGAAGACCTAAGTTTTCTCACCTCTCCCTCAGTTGCTCTCTTCCATCTCTCCTCCCATTCCTTTCAGTCTGTCTGCCCCCTGATTCATTCCTTTCAGTCTGTCTGCCCCCTGATTAATTCCTTTCAGTCTGTCTGCCCCCTGATTCATTCATTTCAGTCTGTCTGCTCCCTGATTCATTCCTTTTCTTCTATCTCCATCACTCTCCCATCTTTCTCGTCCTTCGTCCTTCCGCCTCTTCGCTGACCTGTCTCTCCTATGTTATTTTATCCCTCCATCACCCTCTCCATCTCTCTGTGTCAGCGACTTGAAAGCAGATCATCAGCCCTTGAAAATCTGAATCATAATTACAGGATGAACCAATGTCACTTCAGTCCCTATTATGCTCCAGTGTTATTCAGGGAACGATCAAAACGGAACATCTGTAAACAAAATCATTACATTGTATTTATTTATCCGTTTCTCTCTCACTCCAGTAGAGGAGGGTGCATATAGATTAGACAATTAACTATTGATCATGGTTGCTGAAACACATTGGGTAATCACCCAGATTCTTCTAAACTACAGATTTGACACAGATAGCACAGCTGGTGTATATACAAAAATGTCTGTGTACTTTTAATCAAAGAAGATCATCCTGTGTGTGTGTGTGTGTGTGTGTGTGTGTGTGTGTCTTTGAAATAACAGCAGTACTCATTGTTGACAGTGGCGTGCAGTAATGAGCCAGTTAGCATTCCCATGGTGCACTGCAGCTGGAGACGGGCTGACATTTGCACCGCCGCTGAAGGCCAAGTACCCAGTGGACTTACTTTCGTTTAAGAGGACAGGTGCATACTGTGTGTGTCTGTGTCCAAGTGCATGCCTGCGTGCGTGTGTATCCATTAGTATTAACAGCTATTAATTAGACTAATTTGGTAGGTCATTTGATAAGGTTAACTGGTATAGAGTGATGAAGGTGATGGTGTGTGTTAAGCCTGGGGTGTGAGATGTTCAGACTGATTGGGTGATGGTAGGATTGTCAGGGGCTGTTAGACTGTAGTAGTTACCATGGTAATCCTCCTGACAATCAATATCGACTGTCTGTTCATTAGAGCTTCAACACAGTGGGAATGTGATTAGACCAGAGATTAACTATGAGCTCAATAGGTTGTTCGACCAGACTCTAACATCAAGGGTCAGCTGCAGACTCTAACTTCAGAGATCTCTAACAACAGTTTGTGTTGTGTTGTGTTTTGAACAGGATCAGGTTTAGGCAGGCTGTGGACCAGTCTTTGGGGATACAGTAACTGCTGTGTGATTGGCGGTTTGTCTGATACACCAGAGAGAAACAAGATAAGGAGAAGAACATACTAGAGGAACCTTGGATAATCTGGAGAACATCCTGCTTTACACAGAGACCATGATAACGCTAACAGAACGCTAAAGGAAACCTAATGGAATGCTGAGTGAGGTCATGTAGCTGCCCTCTGACACCCCTGCATGTGACTACGCCTTCTGTGTCACCTCGGCTTTTCTAATTGGCTGGTTTGGAGAGCGACGGACCAATGGAGAAGAGTGCTGAGGAGCTGAACCTCTCGTTCCTGCTGGAGCATGAGCGAGAGATGATCCTCGGAGTCCTGCAGAAGGACGAGAAACTAAGGAAACTAGAGGAGAAGAGGATACGGTGAGGGCAGAATAAGTCTTCATCATTTTCATCGTCATCACTGTACAATCCACTACAATGATACATCTACTACTACAACTTTCTTGATGTTGATGAGGATTTTTTTTATCGTAATCATCATCCTTATTCGTACCTCTGCAATCACAATACGACCACAACTTCACAACAATTACAATCACAATACGACCACAACTTCACAACAACTACAATCACAATAGGATCACAACTTCACAACAATTACAATCACAATAGGATCACAACTTCACAACAACTACAATCACAATACGACCACAACAACTACTACAATGACAATACGACCACAACTTCACAACAATTACAATCACAATACGACCACAACTTCACAACAACTACAATCACAATACGACCACAACTTCACAACAACTACAATCACAATACGATCACAACAACTACTACAATCACAATACACAACCACAACTACAATCACAACAACCACAACAACTTACAATCACAATACGACCACAACTTCACAACAATTACAATCACAATACGACCACAACTTCACAACAATTACAATCACAATACGACCACAACTTCACAACAACTACAATCACAATACGATCACAACAACTACTACAATCACAATACGACCACAACTTCACAACAATTACAATC
This sequence comes from Oncorhynchus nerka, assembly GCF_034236695.1. Lineage (NCBI taxonomy): Eukaryota > Metazoa > Chordata > Actinopteri > Salmoniformes > Salmonidae > Oncorhynchus > Oncorhynchus nerka. The sequence goes on along the minus strand of NC_088398.1, from coordinate 68,212,851 downwards.
ACAATACGACCACAACTTCACAACAATTACAATCACAATACGACCACAACTTCACAACAATTACAATCACAATACGATCACAACAACTACTACAATCACAATACGACCACAACTTCACAACAATTACAATCACAATAGGACCACAACTTCACAACAATTACAATCACAATACGACCACAACTTCACAACAATTACAATCACAATACGACCACAACTTCACAACAATTACAATCACAATACGACCACAACTTCACAACAATTACAATCACAATAGGATCACAACTTCACAACAACTACAATCACAATACGATCACAACAACTACTACAATGACAATACGACCACAACTTCACAACAATTACAATCACAATAGGATCACAACTTCACAACAACTACAATCACAATACGATCACAACAACTACTACAATGACAATACGACCACAACTTCACAACAACTACAATCACAACAACTACTACAATTACAATACAACCACAACAACTACAATCACAACAACTACTACGATCACAATACAACCACAACAACTACAATCACAATACGATCACAACTTCACAACAACTACAATCACAATACGATCACAACAACTACTACAATCACAATACAACCACAACAACTACAATCACAAGACAACCACAACTTCACAACAACTACAATCACAATACAACAACTACAATCACAATACGACCATAACTTCACAACTAAAACAATCACAATACGATCACAACAACTACTACAATCACAATACAACCACAACTTCACAACTACAACCACAATATGACCACAACATCACAACAACTACAATCACAATACGATCACAACTTCACAACAACTACAATAACAATACGACCACAACTTCACAACAACTACAATCACAACTTCACAACAACTACAATCACAATACGACCACAACTTCACAACTACTACAATCACAATACGACCACAACTGCACAACAATTACAATCACAATACGATCACAACAACTAGTGCAATCACAATATGACCACAACAACTACAACAATCACAGTATGACCACAACATCACAACAACTACAATCACAATATGATCATAACAACTACTGCAATCACAATAGGACCACAACTTCACAACTACAATCAAAATACGACCACAACTTCACAACAACTACAATCACAATACAACAACTACAATCACAATACGACCACAACTTCACAACAATTACAATCACAATACGATCACAACTAGTGCAATCACAATATGACCACAACTACAACAATCACAGTATGACCACAACATCACAACAACTACAATCACAATATGATCATCACAACAACTACAATCACAATAGGACCACAACTTCACAACTACAATCAAAATACGACCACAACTTCACAACAACTACAATCACAATACAACAACTACAATCACAATACGACCACAACTTCACAACAATTACAATCACAATATGATCATAACAACTACTACAATCACAATATGACCACTACAATCACAATACGACCATAACTTCACAACTAAAACAATCACAATACGATCACAACAACTACTACAATCACAATACAACCACAACTTCACAACTACAATAACAATACGACCACAACTTCACAACAACTACAATCACAATAAGACCACAACTTCACAACAACTACAATCACAATACGACCACAACTATTACAAACATAATACGACCAGAACTTCACAACTACTACAATCACAATATGACAACAACTTCACAACAACTACAATCGCAATACGATCACAACAACTACTACAATCACAATACGACCACAACTTCACAACAACTACAATCAAACTACGACCACAACTTCACAACAACTACAATCAAACTACGACCACAACTTCACAACAACTACAATCACAATACGACCACAACAACTACAATCACAATACGACCACAACATCACAACAACTACAATCGCAACAACTACTACAATCACAATACAACCACAACTTTACGACAACTACATCACAACAACTACTGCAATCACAATATGACCACAACATCACAATAACTACTACAATCACAGTATGGCCACAACATCACAACAACTACAATCACAATATGATCACAACAACTACTACAAACACAATACAACCACAACTTCACAACAACTACAATCACAACAACTACTACAATCACAATATGACCACTACAATCACAATACGACCATAACTTCACAACTAAAACAATCACAATACGATCACAACAACTACTACAATCACAATACAACCACAACTTCACAACTACAATAACAATACGACCACAACTTCACAACAACTACAATCACAATAAGACCACAACTTCACAACAACTACAATCACAATACGACCACAACTATTACAATCATAATACGACCAGAAGTTCACAACTACTACAATCACAATATGACAACAACTTCACAACAACTACAATCGCAATACGATCACAACTACTGCAACCACAATATGACCACAACATCACAACAACTACTACAATCACAATACGACCACAGCTTCACAACAACTACAATCAAACTACGACCACAAGTTCACAACAACTACAATCACAATACGACCACAACAACTACAATCACAATACGACCACAAGTTCACAACCACTACAATCACAATATGACCACAACTTGACAACAACTACAATCACAATACGACCACACCTTCACAACAAGTACAATCACAATACGACTACAACTTCACAACAACTACAATCACAACAACTACTACAATCACAATACGACCACAACTTCACAACAACTACAATCACAATATGACCACAACTTCACAACAACTACAATCACAATACGATCACAACTACTACAATCACAATACGACCACAACTTCACAACTACAATCACAACTTCACAACATCTACAATCACAATACGATCACAACAACTACTACAATCACAATATGATCACAACAACTACTACAATCACAATACGACCACATCACAACAACCACTACAATCACAATATGACCACAACATCACAACTACTACAATCACAACATCACAACAACTACAATCACAACTTCACAACATCTACAATCACAATACGATCACAACAACTACTACAATCACAATGATCACAACAACTACTACAATCACAGTACGACCACAACATCACAACAACTACAATCACAACATCACAACAACTACAATCACAATATCACAACAACTACCACAATCACAATATGATCACAACAACTACTACAATCACAATACGACCACATCACAACAACCACTACAATCACAATATGACCACAACTACTACAATCACAATATGATCACAACAACTACTATAATCACAATACGACCACAACATCACAACAACTACTACAACCGTGGTTGTAATAATTAGTGACAATAACAAACTTGATCAGTGTTCTTCCTCTGTTTCTCTCTGTTGTAGGAAGCTGAAGAATGAGCTGGTGGAGATCAGGCGTAAGGGTTCGCGGCGCCCCCAAGAGGTTGGGGAGCGTCAATGCGCCCGTTGCCTGAAGGGCCTGGGCCTGATTTTCGACCGCGGGGAGCTCTGTGAGCAGTGTCTACAGCGTGTCTGCAGCGACTGTCGCGTGATGGCCCCTAAAGCAAAGCATTGGAAGTGCTCCATCTGTGCCAAAGTCTTGTGAGTCTGGGCAAAGGTATCAGGGGACAGGCCATGGTTTAGCACTACTAACAGTTGGGTGTGTGTGTGTGACTGTGTGTGTGTATGTGGGTGTATGTGTGTGTCTGTGTGTGTGTTTTATTTAAGGCCAGATGGCTCCTATTTGTTGTTTAACCACTCTGCAGCTGTCTTCATTTGCTCTGTCACATGGCGTTATCACTTATGTGGGCCGATTGACGTGAACATAAGAGCCGGTTAAAGCCAGGGTTAAAGTTGAGAGGTCAGTGTACCGTACAGGGGTCAGAGGTCAGGGGTCCCCTGTGTCTCTGATTGGCAGGGAGCTGAAGGTGGTGACCGGGGAGTGGTTCCTAGAGGAGCGGTCCAAGCGGTTTGACAAGGGGACAGTGCTCAGCAGTGATGTGGTCAAACAGTCTATCATGAGCAGCCCCGCAGGAAGCCCCCACAGGAAGTCCCCAGTGCCAGCTGACTCACCTGAGAGGCCTGACACCCCAAAATCAGGAAGAAGTGCCGTGAGGAACCTGGTGGATGGTGCCAAGAGGAAAGGGAAAGGGTGAGAAACACACACACATACAGACACACATACAAACAAATACACACGCATACACACATACAAACACATACAGTATGTACACCAACAGGTTTGGGCTGGATTACTTCAACATGTAATCAGTTGTCAATCACAGTTTGACCATTTACAATATAATTAAAAGACACAGGAGAAGATCACTGCACAGATTTAATATAAAGAGTAATCTACTACACAAGCAAGTGGAAAGTTGGGCTTCCATCAGAGAATGGGTTTCGTATTGCATTCACACACACACACACACACACACACACACACACACACACACACACACACACACACACACACACACACACACACACACACACACACACACCACAGTCTGATGTGTGTGTGTAGTGACTAGTTCTGTTGGATCCTAGGATATTGATGGATAAGAAGGGCAGCCGTCCCAGCCTGAAGCCAGAGAACGGGGTGCAGGGTGGGAGTGTGTGTGCTCCTGTCCCCGACACAGACACACACAGCGTACGCAGTGCCCGGTCTGCACCACGCTCCACAACCCGCTCAGCGCCTCACTCACATAGGTGAGGACAAATCACCAAACCACACTCATGCAAGTAACACCCACAACAGGCACATCTCCACTGTCTAAAGGAAGTTCTTTACATCGTCTCCTTACGTTCATCATCTCCTTCCTTGCCTTGTCTCCACTCAGTTGATGTTACTGGATAGGTGAAAGAAACACAAATAGGAAACACAAATAGGGCTCCCCCACTCTGGATTTCCAATTTAACCATATGTTGATGAATAATCATCTGAATCTCATGTGTTATCCCAGTGTGTGTGATGTTTAATGTGATGGTGTGTATTCTGTCTTGTCCTCAGGGGTAGTGATGTTTAATGTGATGGTGTGTATTCTGTCTTGTCCTCAGGGGTGGTGATGTGTAATGTGATGGTGTGTATTCTGTCTTGTCCTCAGGGGCAGTGATGTGTAATGTGATGGTGTGTATTCTGTCTTGTCCTCAGGGGTAGTGATGTTTAATGTGATTATGTGTATTCTGTCTTGTCTTCAGGGGTGGTGATGTGTAATGTGGTGTATTCTGTCTTGTCCTCAGGGGTAGTGATGTGTAATGTAATGGTGTGTATTCTGTTTTGTCCTCAGGGGTAGTGATGTTTAATGTGATGGTGTGTATTCTGTTTTGTCCTCAGGGGCAGTGATGTTTAATGTGATGATGTGTATTCTGTCTTGTCCTCAGGGGTAGTGATGTTTAATGTGATGGTGTGTATTCTGTTTTGTCCTCAGGGGCAGTGATGTTTAATGTGATGATGTGTATTCTGTCTTGTCCTCAGGGGTAGTGATGTTTAATGTGATGGTGTGTATTCTGTCTTGTCCTCAGGGGTAGTGATGTGTAATGTAATGGTGTATTCTGTCTTGTCCTCAGGGGTAGTGATGTGTAATGTAATGGTGTATTCTGTCTTGTCCTCAGGGGTAGTGATGTTTAATGTGATGGTGTGTATTCTGTCTTGTCCTCAGGGGTAGTGATGTTTAATGTGATGATGTGTATTCTGTCTTGTCCTCAGGGGTGGTGATGTTTAATGTGATGGTGTGTATTCTGTCTTGTCTTCAGGGGTAGTGATGTTTAATGTGATGGTGTATATTCTGTCTTGTCCTCAGGGGTAGTGATGTTTAATGTGATGGTGTATTCTGTCTTGTCTTCAGGGGTAGTGATGTTTAATGTGATGGTGTGTATTCTGTCTTGTCCTCAGGGGTGGTGATGTTTAATGTGATGGTGTGTATTCTGTCTTGTCCTCAGGGGTAGTGATGTTTAATGTGATGGTGTGTATTCTGTCTTGTCCTCAGGGGTGGTGATGTTTAATGTGATGGTGTGTATTCTGTCTTGTCCTCAGGGGTGGTGATGTTTAATGTGATGGTGTGTATTCTGTCTTGTCCTCAGGGGTGGTGATGTTTAATGTGATGGTGTGTATTCTGTCTTGTCCTCAGGGGTAGTGATGTTTAATGTGATGGTGTATTCTGTCTTGTCCTCAGGGGTAGTGATGTGTAATGTAATGGTGTATTCTGTCTTGTCCTCAGGGGTAGTGATGTTTAATGTGATGGTGTGTATTATGTCTTATCCTCAGGGGTAGTGATGTTTAATGTGATGGTGTGTATTCTGTCTTGTCCTCAGGGGTAGTGATGTTTAATTTGATGGTGTATTCTGTCTTGTCCTCAGGGGTAGTGATGTTTAATGTGATGGTGTCTTGTCCTATGTTTAATGTGATGGTGTGTATTCTGTCTTGTCCTCAGGGGTAGTAATGTGATGGTGTATTCTGTCTTGTCCTCAGGGGTAGTGATGTTTAATTTGATGGTGTATTCTGTCTTGTCCTCAGGGGTAGTGATGTTTAATTTGATGGTGTGTATTCTGTCTTGTCCTCAGGGGTAGTGATGTTTAATTTGATGGTGTATTCTGTCTTGTCCTCAGGGGTAGTGATGTTTAATGTGATGGTGTATTCTGTCTTGTCCTCAGGGGTAGTAATGTGATGGTGTATTCTATCTTGTCCTCAGGGGTAGTGATGTTTAATGTGATGGTGTGTATTCTGTCTTGTCCTCAGGGGAAGTGATGTGTAATGTAATGGTGTATTCTGTCTTGTCCTCAGGGGTAGTGATGTGTAATGTAATGGTGTATTCTGTCTTGTCCTCAGGGGTAGTGATGTGTAATGTAATGGTGTATTCTGTCTTGTCCTCAGGGGTAGTGATGTGTAATGTAATGGTGTATTCTGTCTTGTCCTCAGGGGTAGTGATGTTTAATGTGATGGTGTGTATTCTGTCTTGCCCTCGGGGGAAGTGATGTGTAATGTGATGGTGTATTCCGTCTTGTCCTCAGGGGTAGTGATGTTTAATGTGATGGTGTGTATTCTGTCTTGTCCTCAGGGGCAGTGTTGTGGCTCTGGAGTCTTCAGGGATACGTACTGTACCTAACAACCTGCGCTCCCAAACCCTGGAGAGGGACAGGTCCCCTACACCCAGCAGCAAGAGCAGGAGGGTCAGGGTCAGCAACCCAAAAGACACAGACAGACAGACAGACAGACAGACAGACAGACAGACAGACAGACAGACAGACAGACAGACAGACAGACAGACAGACAGACAGACGGATAGACAGACACACACACCAATAATCCTTTTACAGCATTATAAGGCTGCGTTGAGACAATAATTTATCAATGACCCAAGCCCAACTCAGCTAATCCCTACCATTGTGACTCAGAGTTGTCATAAAGCTTCAGCAAATGTACATTACACCAAGGGTGTTGGTAGATGCAATGTAAGTAACCTAATTTATGTCCCTCTAACTGCCCTGAATGTCTCTGCTGTTCCTACAACTATTGTATGCAGTAATCATGTGCCTATGAACCAGATTTATACTGTTAGCACTGAGACAGTATGCCCTAGGAGGAAGTCCACTGTGTGCAGCTCACCCTGCACTAAAATAAATAACATGAGCATATCTACTTCTGCTAAGCTTCCCAGTAAAGCAATGAAAACAAGTAAGCATGGCAGAAAGCCATAAGCAAAGAAGAAAATGCTCACCCAGAAGCGGCGTAGTGGCCGGGGACTTTAATGCTGGCAAACTTAAATCAGTTTTACCAAATTTTTACCAGCATGCCACATGTGAAACCAAGGAAAAAAATCCTAGACCACCTTTACTCCACACACAGAGATGCATACAAAGCTCTCCCCCGCCCTCCATTTGACAAGTCTGACCATAATTCTATCCTCCTGATTGGAGGTCGACCGATTATGGTTTTTCAACGCCGATACCGATTATTGGAGGGCCAAAAAAAAGCTGTTACCGATCAATCGGCCAATTTTTTATTTATTTATTTGTAATAATGACAATTACAACAATACTGAATGAACACTTATTTTAACTTAATATAATACATCAATAAAATCAATTTAGCCTCAAATAAATAATGAAACATGTTCAATTTGGTTTAAATAATGCAAAAACAAAGTGTCGGAGAAGAAAGTAAAAGTGCAATATGTGCCATGTAAAAAAGCTAATGTTTAAGTTCCTTGCTCAGAAGATGAGAACATATGAAAGCTGGTGGTTCCTTTTAACATGAGTCCTCAATATTCCCAGGTAGGAAGTTTTAGGTTGTAGTTATTATAGGAATTATAGGACTATTTCCCTCTATACAATTTGTATTTCATATACCTTTGACTATTGGATGTTCTTATAGGCACTTTAGTATTGCCAGTGTAACAGTATAGCTTCCGTCCCTCTCCTCGCCCCTATCTGGTCTCGAACCAGGAACACATCGACAACAGCCACTCTCGAAGCATCGTTACCCATCACTCCATAAAAGCCGCAGCTTTTGGGGAACAAATTCTCCAAGTCTCAGAGCGAGTGACGTCACCGATTGAAACGCTATTAGCGTGCACCCCGCTAACTAGCTAGCCATTTCACATCGGTTACACCATCCTAATCTCAGGAGTTGATAGGCTTGAAGTCATAAACAGCTCAATACTTGAAGCATTGCGAAGAGCTGCTGGCAAAATGCACAAAAGTGCTGTTTGAATGAATGCGTACAAGCCTGCTGCTGCCTACCATCGCTCAGTCAGACTGCTCTATCAAATATCAAATCATAGACTTAATTATAACATAATAACACACAAAAATACGAGCCTTTGGTCATTAATATGGTCAAATCCGGAAACTATAATTTCGAAAACAAAACGTTTATTCTTTCAGTGAAATACGCAGCCGTTCCATATTTTATCTAACAGGTGACATCCCTACGTCTAAATATTGCTGTTACATTGTACAACCTTCAATGTTATGTCATAATTACATAAAATTCTGGAAAATTAGTTCGCAACGAGCCAGGCGGCCTAAACTGTTGCATATACCCTTGCGTTCATTGTGTGCAAAGAAAAGTGACACAATTTCACCTGGTTAATATTGCCTGCTAACCTGGATTTCTTTTAGCTAAATATGCAGGTTTAAAAATATATACTTATGTGTATTGATTTTAAGAAAGGCATTTATATTTATGGTTAGGTATAGTCGTGCAACGATTGTGCTTTTTCGCAAATGCGCTTTTGTTAAATCATCCCCTATTTGGCGAAGTAGGCTGTCTTTGTTAGGTAGAAATAGTCTTCACACAGTTCGCAACGAGCCAGGAGGCCCAAACTGCTGCATATACCCTGACTCTGTTGCAAGAGAAGTGACACAATTTCCCTAGTTAAAATAAATTAATGTTAGCAGGACTGTTTTGCTAGCACAGACTGGAATATGTTCCGGGATTAATCCAATGGCATTGAGGAATACACCACCTCAGTCATCAGCTTCATCAATAAGTGCATCGATGACGTCGTCCCCACAGTGACTGTACGTACATATCCCAACCAGAAGCCATGGATTACAGGCAATATCCGCAACGAGCTAAAGGCTAGAGCTGCCGCTTTCAAGGTGCAGTCGACCTACCAGGGTAGTTACAAACAGCACATGAATGAAATCATCAACATGTATTGATCACATCTTTACTAATGCTGCAGAAAGGTGTTTGAAAGCAGTATCCAGATCCAGCGGATGTAGTGATCACAATATAGTAGCCATATCTAGGAAAACCAAAGTTCCCAAGGCTGGGCCTAATATAGTGTATAAGAGGTCATAAAAGAGGTTTTGTAGTGATTCCTATATTGTTGATGTAAAGAATATTTGTTGGTCCGTATTGTGTAATGAGGAGCAAACAAACGCTGCACTTGACACATTTATGAAATTGCTAATTCCATTTACTAATAAGCATGCACCTATTAAGAAAATGATTGTAAAAACTGTTAAATCCCCATCGATTGATGAGGAATATGAAAAATTGCATGGTTGAGAGGTGCTATTTTTAATTTAACCTTTATTTAACCAGGCAAGTCAGTTAAGAACAAATTCTTATTTTCAATGACGGCCTAGGAACAGTGGGTTAACTGCCTGTTCAGGGGCAGAACGACAGATTTGTACCTTGTCAGCTCAGGGGTTTGAACTCGCAACCTTCCGGTTACTAGTCCAACGCTCTAACCACTAGGCTACCCTGCCACCCCAAAGCTTTTTACGAGGCAAAAGGAATGGCAAATAAGTCTGGCTGCACAACCGATTGGCAAATGTATTTCAAATTGAGAAATCATGTGACTACACTGAATAAAAAGAAGAAGAAACTACACTATGAAACAAGATAAATGACATAAAGAATTGTAGTAAAAAGCTTTGGAGCACCTTAAATGACATTTTGGGGAAAAGGGCAAACTCAGCTCCATCATTCATTGATTCAGATGGCTCATTCATCACAAAACCGACTGCTAATGCCAACTACTTTAATTATTTTTTAATTGACAAGATTAGCAAACTTAGGCATGACATGCCAGCAACAAACGCTGACACTACACATCCAAGTATATCTGACTCAATTATGAAAGACAACCATTGTAATTTTGAATTCCGTAAAGTGAGTGTGGAAGAGGTTAAGACATTATTGTCTATCAACAATGACAAGCCACCGGGGTCTAACAACTTGGATGGAAAATTACTGAGATAATAGCAGACAATATTGCCACTCCTATTTGCCATATTTTCAATTTTAGCCTACTAGAAAGTGGGTGCCCCCAGGCTTGGAGGTAAGCAAAAGTAATTCCGCTACCTAAGAATAGTAAAGCCCCCTTCACTGTCTCAAATAGCCGACCAATCTGCCTGTTACCAACCCTTAGTAAACTTTTGGAAGAAATTGTGTTTGACCAGATACAATGGTATTTTACAGTAAACAAATTGACAACAAACTTTCAGCATGCTTATAGGGAAGGACATTCAAGAAGCACAGCACCTACACAAATGACTAACGATTGGCTGAGAGAAATTGATGATGAAAAGATTGTGGGGACTGTTTTGTTTGACTTCAATGCGGCTTTTGACATTACCGATTATAATCTGCTGCTGGAAAAACGTGTGTTATGGCTTTACATCCCCTGCTATATGGTTGATAAAGAGGTACCTGTCTAACACAACACAGAGGGTGTTCTTTAATGGAAGCTTCTCCAACATAATCCAGGTAGAATCAGGAATTCCCCAGGGCAGCTGTTTAGGCCCCTTACTTTTTTCAATCTTTACTAATGACATGCCACTTGCTTTGAGTGAAGCCAATGTGTCTATGTATACGGATGACTCCACACTGTAAATGTCAGCTACTACAGCAACTGAAATTACTGTAACACTTAACAAAGAGCTGCAGTTAGTTTCAGAGTGGGTGGCAAGGAATAAATTAGTCCTAAATATTTCTAAAACTAAAAGCATTGTATGTGGGACAAATCATTCACTAAACCCTAAACCTCAAAGAAATCTTGTAAATAAATAATGTGGAAATTGGGAAAGTTGAGGTGTCATGGTCAAAACATATTGATACAAAAGTAGCTAAGATGGGGAGAAGTATGTCCATAATAAAGGGCTGCCTTACCTTCTTAACAGCACTATCAACAAGGCAGGTTCTACAGGCCCTAGTTTTCTCGCACCTGGACTACTGTTCAGTCGTGTGGTCAGATGCCACAAAAAGGGCCAATTGCAATTGTCTCAGAAGAGGGCAGCACAGCTGGCCCTTGGATGTACACAGAGAGCTAATATTAATAATATGCATGTCAATCTCTCCTGGCTCAAAGTGAAGGAGAGATTGACTCCATAACTACCTGTATTTATGAGAAGTATTGACATGTTGAATGCACCGTGCTGTCTGTTTGAACTACTGGCGTACAGCTCGGACACCCATGCATACCCCACAAGACATGCCACAAGAGGTCTCTTCACAGTCCCAAAGTCCAGAACAGACTATGTGAGGCGCAGTGTATTACATAGAGCCATGACTACATGGAACTCTATTCCACATCAAGTAACTAATGCAAGCAGAAAAATTGGATTAAAAAAACAGATCAAAATATACCTTATGGAACAGCGGGGACTGTGAAGCAACACAAACACAGAGACACAGAGACATGCATATACACACACGATAACATACGCACTATACACACACGTACACATGGATTTTGTACCATGTGGTAGTGATGGAGTAGGGGCCTGAGGGCACACAGTGTGTTGTGTAATCTGTGAATGTATTGTAATGTTTTTAACATTTTATAAACTACCTTAATTTTGATAGACCCCAGGAAGAGTAGCTGAATGGGGATCCATAATAAATACAAATAAAAAAACAGACAGACACATTGCATGCACTCATAAACACACATACCTCATAGCACACAAACCTCATTAACACGTGTGTGTGTGTGTGTGTGTGTGTGTGTGTGTGTGTGTGTGTGTGTGTGTGTGTGTGTGTGTGTGTGTGTGTAGCCGGACGGAGCGGAGAGCGTGGCTAGTTTCCACTCCAGCGACAGCGTGTTTGACAAGATGTCCGACACCGTCACCGGGCTTGGCTGGACAGGGTCTGATACCGCCCCACCCACCATTGCTGTCTCCAGGGCCTCTGTTTCATCAGGTATCGTCATGATAACACACTCTTCACACCTCCAACATGTGTGTATCTGAACACCTTACAGAGAGAGACAGGATTCTCTCTGTTTCACAGAGCCCAGACAACGTTACTTGTTTACTTAGTTTGAATCTGACAGGGAAGAAGATTAAGCATTTAATAAAAAAGTGTTCTATTAGACTGGGTGTATGGGAGCATGTGTTAGGAAGTGTTCTATTAGACTGGGTGTATGGGAGCATGTGTTAGGAAGTGTTCTATTAGACTGGGTGTATGGGAGCATGTGTTAGGAAGTGTTCTATTAGACTGGGTGTATGGGAGCATGTGTTAGGAAGTGTTCTATTAGACTGGGTGTATGGGAGCATGTGTTAGGAAGTGTTCTATTAGACTGGGTGTATGGGAGCATGTGTTAGGAAGTGTTCTATTAGACTGGGTGTATGGGAGCATGTGTTAGGAAGTGTTCTATTAGACTGGGTGTATGGGAGCATGTGTTAGGAAGTGTTCTATTAGGCTGGGTGTATGGGAGCATGTGTTAGGAAGTGTTCTATTAGACTGGGTGTATGGGAGCATGTGTTAGGAAGTGTTCTATTAGACTGGGTGTATGGGAGCATGTGTTAGGAAGTGTTCTATTAGACTGGGTGTATGGGAGCATGTGTTAGGAAGTGTTCTATTAGACTGGGTGTATGGGAGCATGTGTTAGGAAGTGTTCTATTAGACTGGGTGTATGGGAGCATGTGTTAGGAAGTGTTCTATTAGGCTGGGTGTATGGGAGCATGTGTTAGGAAGTGTTCTATTAGACTGGGTGTGTGGGAGCATGTGTTAGGAAGTGTTCTATTAGACTGGGTGTATGGGAGCATGTGTTAGGAAGTGTTCTATTAGCTGGGTGTATGGGAGCATGTGTTAGGAAGTGTTCTATTAGGCTGGGTGTATGGGAGCATGTGTTAGGAAGTGTTCTATTAGACTGGGTGTATGGGAGCATGTGTTAGGAAGTGTTCTATTAGACTGGGTGTATGGGAGCATGTGTTAGGAAGTGTTCTATTAGACTGGGTGTATGGGAGCATGTGTTAGGAAGTGTTCTATTAGACTGGGTGTATGGGAGCATGTGTTAGGAAGTGTTCTATTAGACTGGGTGTATGGGAGCATGTGTTAGGAAGTGTTCTATTAGACTGGGTGTATGGGAGCATGTGTTAGGAAGTGTTCTATTAGACTGGGTGTATGGGAGCATGTGTTAGGAAGTGTTCTATTAGACTGGGTGTATGGGAGCATGTGTTAGGAAGTGTTCTATTAGACTGGGTGTATGGGAGCATGTGTTAGGAAGTGTTCTATTAGACTGGGTGTATGGGAGCATGTGTTAGGAAGTGTTCTATTAGACTGGGTGTATGGGAGCATGTGTTAGGAAGTGTTCTATTAGACTGGGTGTATGGGAGCATGTGTTAGGAAGTGTTCTATTAGACTGGGTGTATGGGAGCATGTGTTAGGAAGTGTTCTATTAGGCTGGGTGTATGGGAGCATGTGTTAGGAAGTGTTCTATTAGGCTGGGTGTATGGGAGCATGTGTTAGGAAGTGTTCTATTAGACTGGGTGTATGGGAGCATGTGTTAGGAAGTGTTCTATTAGACTGGGTGTATGGGAGCATGTGTTAGGAAGTGTTCTATTAGACTGGGTGTATGGGAGCATGTGTTAGGAAGTGTTCTATTAGACTGGGTGTATGGGAGCATGTGTTAGGAAGTGTTCTATTAGACTGGGTGTATGGGAGCATGTGTTAGGAAGTGTTCTATTAGACTGGGTGTATGGGAGCATGTGTTAGGAAGTGTTCTATTAGACTGGGTGTATGGGAGCATGTGTTAGGAAGTGTTCTATTAGACTGGGTGTATGGGAGCATGTGTTAGGAAGTGTTCTATTAGACTGGGTGTTCTATTAGACTGGGAGCATGTGTTAGGAAGTGTTCTATTAGACTGGGTGTATGGGAGCATGTGTTAGGAAGTGTTCTATTAGACTGGGTGTATGGGAGCATGTGTTAGGAAGTGTTCTATTAGACTGGGTGTATGGGAGCATGTGTTAGGAAGTGTTCTATTAGACTGGGTGTATGGGAGCATGTGTTAGGAAGTGTTCTATTAGACTGGGTGTATGGGAGCATGTGTTAGGAAGTGTTCTATTAGACTGGGTGTATGGGAGCATGTGTTAGGAAGTGTTCTATTAGACTGGGTGTATGGGAGCATGTGTTAGGAAGTGTTCTATTAGACTGGGTGTATGGGAGCATGTGTTAGGAAGTGTTCTATTAGACTGGGTGTATGGGAGCATGTGTTAGGAAGTGTTCTATTAGACTGGGTGTATGGGAGCATGTGTTAGGAAGTGTTCTATTAGACTGGGTGTATGGGAGCATGTGTTAGGAAGTGTTCTATTAGACTGGGTGTATGGGAGCATGTGTTAGGAAGTGTTCTATTAGACTGGGTGTATGGGAGCATGTGTTAGGAAGTGTTCTATTAGACTGGGTGTATGGGAGCATGTGTTAGGAAGTGTTCTATTAGACTGGGTGTATGGGAGCATGTGTTAGGAAGTGTTCTATTAGACTGGGTGTATGGGAGCATGTGTTAGGAAGTGTTCTATTAGACTGGGTGTATGGGAGCATGTGTTAGGAAGTGTTCTATTAGACTGGGTGTATGGGAGCATGTGTTAGGAAGTGTTCTATTAGACTGGGTGTATGGGAGCATGTGTTAGGAAGTGTTCTATTAGACTGGGTGTATGGGAGCATGTGTTAGGAAGTGTTCTATTAGACTGGGTGTATGGGAGCATGTGTTAGGAAGTGTTCTATTAGACTGGGTGTATGGGAGCATGTGTTAGGAAGTGTTCTATTAGACTGGGTGTATGGGAGCATGTGTTAGGAAGTGTTCTATTAGACTGGGTGTATGGGAGCATGTGTTAGGAAGTGTTCTATTAGACTGGGTGTATGGGAGCATGTGTTAGGAAGTGTTCTATTAGACTGGGTGTATGGGAGCATGTGTTAGGAAGTGTTCTATTAGGACTGGGTGCATGGGAGCATGTGTTAGGAAGTGTTCTATTAGACTGGGTGTATGGGAGCATGTGTTAGGAAGTGTTCTATTAGACTGGGTGTATGGGAGCATGTGTTAGGAAGTGTTCTATTAGACTGGGTGTATGGGAGCATGTGTTAGGAAGTGTTCTATTAGACTGGGTGTATGGGAGCATGTGTTAGGAAGTGTTCTATTAGACTGGGTGTATGGGAGCATGTGTTAGGAAGTGTTCTATTAGACTGGGTGTATGGGAGCATGTGTTAGGAAGTGTTCTATTAGACTGGGTGTATGGGAGCATGTGTTAGGAAGTGTTCTATTAGACTGGGTGTATGGGAGCATGTGTTAGGAAGTGTTCTATTAGACTGGGTGTATGGGAGCATGTGTTAGGAAGTGTTCTATTAGACTGGGTGTATGGGAGCATGTGTTAGGAAGTGTTCTATTAGACTGGGTGTATGGGAGCATGTGTTAGGAAGTGTTCTATTAGACTGGGTGTATGGGAGCATGTGTTAGGAAGTGTTCTATTAGGCTGGGTGTATGGGAGCATGTGTTAGGAAGTGTTCTATTAGACTGGGTGTATGGGAGCATGTGTTAGGAAGTGTTCTATTAGACTGGGTGTATGGGAGCATGTGTTAGGAAGTGTTCTATTAGACTGGGTGTATGGGAGCATGTGTTAGGAAGTGTTCTATTAGACTGGGTGTATGGGAGCATGTGTTAGGAAGTGTTCTATTAGACTGGGTGTATGGGAGCATGTGTTAGGAAGTGTTCTATTAGACTGGGTGTATGGGAGCATGTGTTAGGAAGTGTTCTATTAGGCTGGGTGTATGGGAGCATGTGTTAGGAAGTGTTCTATTAGACTGGGTGTATGGGAGCATGTGTTAGGAAGTGTTCTATTAGACTGGGTGTATGGGAGCATGTGTTAGGAAGTGTTCTATTAGACTGGGTGTATGGGAGCATGTGTTAGGAAGTGTTCTATTAGACTGGGTGTATGGGAGCATGTGTTAGGAAGTGTTCTATTAGACTGGGTGTATGGGAGCATGTGTTAGGAAGTGTTCTATTAGACTGGGTGTATGGGAGCATGTGTTAGGAAGTGTTCTATTAGACTGGGTGTATGGGAGCATGTGTTAGGAAGTGTTCTATTAGACTGGGTGTATGGGAGCATGTGTTAGGAAGTGTTCTATTAGACTGGGTGTATGGGAGCATGTGTTAGGAAGTGTTCTATTAGACTGGGTGTATGGGAGCATGTGTTAGGAAGTGTTCTATTAGACTGGGTGTATGGGAGCATGTGTTAGGAAGTGTTCTATTAGACTGGGTGTATGGGAGCATGTGTTAGGAAGTGTTCTATTAGACTGGGTGTATGGGAGCATGTGTTAGGAAGTGTTCTATTAGACTGGGTGTATGGGAGCATGTGTTAGGAAGTGTTCTATTAGACTGGGTGTATGGGAGCATGTGTTAGGAAGTGTTCTATTAGACTGGGTGCATGGGAGCATGTGTTAGGAAGTGTTCTATTAGACTGGGTGTATGGGAGCATGTGTTAGGAAGTGTTCTATTAGACTGGGTGTATGGGAGCATGTGTTAGGAAGTGTTCTATTAGACTGGGTGTATGGGAGCATGTGTTAGGAAGTGTTCTATTAGACTGGGTGTATGGGAGCATGTGTTAGGAAGTGTTCTATTAGACTGGGTGCATGGGAGCATGTGTTAGGAAGTGTTCTATTAGACTGGGTGTATGGGAGCATGTGTTAGGAAGTGTTCTATTAGACTGGGTGTATGGGAGCATGTGTTAGGAAGTGTTCTATTAGACTGGGTGTATGGGAGCATGTGTTAGGAAGTGTTCTATTAGACTGGGTGTATGGGAGCATGTGTTAGGAAGTGTTCTATTAGACTGGGTGCATGGGAGCATGTGTTAGGAAGTGTTCTATTAGACTGGGTGTATGGGAGCATGTGTTAGGAAGTGTTCTATTAGACTGGGTGTATGGGAGCATGTGTTAGGAAGTGTTCTATTAGACTGGGTGCATGGGAGCATGTGTTAGGAAGTGTTCTATTAGACTGGGTGTATGGGAGCATGTGTTAGGAAGTGTTCTATTAGACTGGGTGTATGGGAGCATGTGTTAGGAAGTGTTCTATTAGACTGGGTGTATGGGAGCATGTGTTAGGAAGTGTTCTATTAGACTGGGTGTATGGGAGCATGTGTTAGGAAGTGTTCTATTAGACTGGGTGCATGGGAGCATGTGTTAGGAAGTGTTCTATTAGACTGGGTGTATGGGAGCATGTGTTAGGAAGTGTTCTATTAGACTTGGTGCATGGGAGCATGTGTTAGGAAGTGTTCTATTAGACTGGGTGTATGGGAGCATGTGTTAGGAAGTGTTCTATTAGACTTGGTGCATGGGAGCATGTGTTAGGAAGTGTTCTATTAGACTGGGTGTATGGGAGCATGTGTTAGGAAGTGTTCTATTAGATTGAATGTGTGGGAGAATGTGTTAGGAAGTGTTCTATTAGGCTGGGTGTATGGGAGCATGTGTTAGGAAGTGTTCTATTAGATTGAATGTGTGGGAGAATGTGTTAGGAAGTGTTCTATTAGGCTGGGTGTATGGGAGCATGTGTTAGGAAGTGTTCTATTAGATTGAATGTGTGGGAGAATGTGTTAGGAAGTGTTCTATTTGACTGGGTGCATGCGTTAGGAAGTGTTCTACTAGACTGGGTGCTTGGGAGCTTGTGTTAGGAAGTGTTCTATTAGGCTGGGTGTATGGGAGCATGTGTTAGGAAGTATTCTATTAGACTGGGTGCATGGGAGCATGAGTTAGGAAGTGTTCTATTAGACTTGGTGCATGGGAGCATGTGTTAGGAAGTATTCTATTAGGCTGGGTGCATGGGAGCATGTGTTAGGAAGTGTTCTATTAGACTGGGTGTATGGGAGCATGTGTTAGGAAGTGTTCTATTAGACTGGGTGTATGGGAGCATGTGTTAGGAAGTGTTCTATTAGACTGGGTGCATGGGAGCATGTGTTAGGAAGTGTTCTATTAGATTGAATGTGTGGGAGAATGTGTTAGGAAGTGTTCTATTTGACTGGGTGCATGCGTTAGGAAGTGTTCTACTAGACTGGGTGCTTGGGAGCTTGTGTTAGGAAGTGTTCTATTAGGCTGGGTGTATGGGAGCATGTGTTAGGAAGTGTTCTATTAGATTGAATGTGTGGGAGAATGTGTTAGGAAGTGTTCTATTAGACTGGGTGTATGGGAGCATGTGTTAGGAAGTGTTCTATTAGATTGGGTGTGTGGGAGCATGTGTTAGGAAGTGTTCTATTAGACTGGGTGTATGGGAGCATGTGTTAGGAAGTGTTCTATTAGACTGGGTGTATGGGAGCATGTGTTAGGAAGTGTTCTATTAGACTGGGTGTATGGGAGCATGTGTTAGGAAGTGTTCTATTAGATTGAATGTGTGGGAGAATTTGTTAGGAAGTGTTCTATTTGACTGGGTGCATGCGTTAGGAAGTGTTCTACTAGACTGGGTGCTTGGGAGCTTGTGTTAGGAAGTGTTCTATTAGGCTGGGTGTATGGGAGCATGTGTTAGGAAGTGTTCTATTAGATTGAATGTGTGGGAGAATTTGTTAGGAAGTGTTCTATTTGACTGGGTGCATGCGTTAGGAAGTGTTCTACTAGACTGGGTGCTTGGGAGCTTGTGTTAGGAAGTGTTCTATTAGGCTGGGTGTATGGTGCATGGGAGCATGTGTTAGGAAGTGTTCTATTAGACTGGGTGCATGGGAGCATGTGTTAGGAAGTGTTCTATTAGACTGGGTGCATGAGAGCATGTGTTAGGAAGTGTTCTATTAGACTGGGTGCATGGGAGCATGTGTTAGGAAGTGTTCTATTAGGCTGGGTGTGTGGGAGCATGTGTTAGGAAGTGTTCTATTAGACTGGGTGCATGGGAGCATGTGTTAGGAAGTGTTCTATTAGACTGGGTGCATGGGAGCATGTGTTAGGAAGTGTTCTATTAGACTGGGTGCATGGGAGCATGTGTTAGGAAGTGTTCTATTAGACTGGGTGCATGGGAGCATGTGTTAGGAAGTGTTCTATTAGGCTGGGTGCATGGGAGCATGTGTTAGGAAGTGTTCTATTAGACTGGGTGCATGGGAGCATGTGTTAGGAAGTGTTCTATTAGACTGGGTGCATGGGAGCATGTGTTAGGAAGTGTTCTATTAGACTGGGTGCATGGGAGCATGTGTTAGGAAGTGTTCTATTAGACTGGGTGCATGGGAGCATGTGTTAGGAAGTGTTCTATTAGGCTTGGTGCATGGGATCATGTGTTAGGAAGTGTTCTATTAGACTGGGTGCATGGGAGCATGTGTTAGGAAGTGTTCTATTAGACTGGGTGCATGGGAGCATGTGTTAGGAAGTGTTCTATTAGACTGGGTGCATGGGAGCATGTGTTAGGAAGTGTTCTATTAGGCTGGGTGCATGGGAGCATGTGTTAGGAAGTGTTCTATTAGGCTGGGTGCATGGGAGCATGTGTTAGGAAGTGTTCTATTAGGCTGGGTGCATCGGAGCATGTGTTAGGAACTGTTTTATTAGGCTGGGTGCATGGGAGCATGTGTTAGGAAGTGTTCTATTTGGCTGGGTGCATGGGAGCATGTGTTAGGAAGTGTTCTATTAGACTGGGTGCATGGGAGCATGTGTTAGGAAGTGTTCTATTAGACTGGGTGCATGGGAGCATGTGTTAGGAAGTGTTCTATTAGACTGGGTGCATGGGAGCATGTGTTAGGAAGTGTTCTATTAGGCTGGGTGCATGGGAGCATGTGTTAGGAACTGTTTTATTAGGCTGGGTGCATGGGAGCATGTGTTAGGAAGTGTTCTATTAGGCTGGGTGCATGGGAGCGTGACGTAGACTGGAGAGTTGTAGCACTTTGTAAGAATGAAGTTTACACGTTAAACTGTCACTAAAGCTGCCAAGGGCATAAGTTATTACAGCTCCTATGTTACTCTCTTCCTCCCTCCCACCCTGTTATCTCTCTCTCTCTCTCTCTCTCTCTCTCTCTCTCTCTCTCTCTCTCAATTTAAGGGTCTTTATTGGCATGGGAAACATATGTTTACATTGTCAAAGCAAGTGAAATAGATCATAGACAAAAGTGAAGTAAACTATCAAAAATGTACAGTAAATTAACATAAATACATGTTGTATTTACAATGGAGTTTGTTCTTCACTGGTTGCCCTTTTCTTGTGGAAACAGGTCACAAATCTTGCTGCTGTGATTAAACACTGTGGTATGTCACCCAATAGATATTGGAGTTTATCAACATTTTATTTGTTTTGGAATTCTTTGTGTGGTCTGTGTAATCTGTAGGAAATATGTCTCTCTAAGGAGGTTATGAAGTGCAGCTCAGTTTCCACCTCATTTTGTGGGCAGTGGGCACATAACCTGTCTTGTGAGCCAGGTCTGCCGTCGGCGGCTTTTCTCAATAGCAAGTCTATGCTCATCTGTACATAGTCAAAGATTTCCCTAATTTTGGGTTGGTCACAGTGGTCAGGTATTCTGCCACTGTGTACTCTCTGTTTAGGGCCAAATAGCATTCTAGTTTGCTCTGTTCTTTTGTTAATTCTTTCCAATGTGTCAAGTAATTATCTTTTTGTTTTCTCGTGATTTGGTTGGGTCTAATTGTGTTGCTGTCCTGGGGCTCTGTGGGGTCTGTTTGTGTTTGTGAACAGAGACCCAGGACCAGCTTGCTTAGGGGGTGGGGGGCTCTTCTCCAGGTTCATCTCTCTGTAGGTGATGGCTTTGTTATGGAAGGTTTGGGAATCGCTTCCTTTTAGGTGGTTGTAGAATTTAACTGCTCTTTTCTGGATTTTGATAATTAGTGGGTATCGGCTTAATTCTACTCTGCATGCATTATTTGGTGTTTTACATTGTACACAGAGGATATTTGGTGTTTGTCCCATTTTGTGAATTATTGGTTGATGAGAGGACCCCAGACCTCACAACCATGAATTGCAATAGGGTTCTAGAATTTATTCAAGTATTTTTGCCAGATCTTAATTGGTATGTCAAATTTTATGTCCCTTTTGATGGCATAGAAGTCCCTAGATGGAATTTGTATTTGTGGTCCTGGCAACTGGACCTTTTTTTGGAACACCATTGTTTTTGTCTTACTGAGATTTACTTTCAGATCCCAGGTCTGACAGAATCTGTGCAGAAGATCTAGGTGCTGCTTTAGGCCCTCCTTGGTTGGTGACAGAAGCACCAGATCATCAGCAAACAGTAGAGATTTGACTTCAGATTCCATTAGGGTGAGGCTGGGTGCTGCAGACTGTTCATTGATTCGTTGATATATATGTTGAAGAGGGTGGGGCTTAAGCTGCATCCCTGCCTCACCCCCCGGCACTGTGGAAAGAAATCTGTCATACGGTAATTTGGTAAAAAGCCAATATGACATTTGCTCAGTACATTGTTTTCGCTGAGGAAATGTACAAGTCTGATGTTAATGATAATGCAAAGGATTTTCCCAAGGTTACTGTTGACACATATCCCCGGTAGTTATTTGGGTCAAATTTGTCTCCACTTTTGTGGATTGGGGTGATCAATCCTTGGTTCCAAATATTGGGGAATATGCCAGAGCTGAGGATGATGGTAAAGAGTTTAAGTATAGCCAATTGGAATTTGTGGTTTGTATATTTTATCATTTCATTTCAACCCCACATGCCTTTTTGGGTTGGAGGCTTTTTATTTTGCGCTGTAGTTCATTCAATGTAATTGGAGAATCCAGTGGGTTCTGGTAGTCTTTAATAGTTGAAAAAATGTATTTGATCATGTATATGTTTTTGCTGTTTGTTCTTTGTTGTAAAGCCAAAAAGATTGGATCAGTGGTTTATCCATACATCTCTGTTTGTTTAGAGTTTTCCAATTTTCCCAGAAGTGGTTCAATTCTATGGATTCTTCAAATATATTCAGCTGATTTCTGATGTGATGTTCCTTCTTTTTCTGTAATGTATTTCTGTATTATTTTAGTGATTCACCACAGTGAAGGCTCAGGTTTCTGGGTCTCTATGTTTTAGGTTGGATAGGTTTCTCAATTTCTTTCTTAGGCTTTTGCAATCTTCATCAAACCATTTGACATTGTTCTTGTCTTAGGTTGTCTGCTTGAAATGTGTAGATTTGATAGGAAAGCTAAGAGAGGTCAAATATACTGCTTAGGTTTTTTACTGCCAAGTTTACACCTTCACAATTACAGGAAATTGTCTAGAAGGGATTGAATTTGTTGTTGCCTAATTGTTTTTTTGGTATGTTTCCACACTATTTTCCTTCCATCTATAGCATTTCTTAATATTATTCAGTTCCTTTGGCTTTGAAGCCTCATGATTGAGCATAGCTCTGTTCAAGTAGAGTGTGATTTTGCTGAGATCTGATAGGGGTGTCTGTGGACTGACTGTGAACGCTCTAAGATACTCTGGGTTGAGGTCAGTGATAAAATAGTCTACAGTACTACTGCCAAGAGATGAGCTAGAGGTGTACCTACCATAGGAGTCCCCTCGAAGCCTACCATTGACTATGTACATACTCAGTGTCCGACAGAGCTGCTCCCGTGCTGTTGCCACCCTTTCCATCTGGGACCTCAGGTCATTTTTGCCCATGTGAATTATGATGTTGCTGGGGGACTCTAGTCTGTCCTCTGACAACAGCTCCAGGGCATGCCTAGTGTTTGTCCTCTGACAACAGCTCCAGGGCATGCCTAGTGTTTGTCCTCTGACAACAGCTCCAGGGCATGCCTAGTGTTTGTCCTCTGACAACAGCTCCAGGGCATGCCTAGTGTTTGTCCTCTGACAACAGCTCCAGGGCATGCCTAGTGTTTGTCCTCTGACAACAGCTCCAGGACATGCCTAGTGTTTGTCCTCTGACAACAGCTCCAGGACATGCCTAGTGTTTGTCCTCTGACAACAGCTCCAGGGCATGCCTAGTGTTTGTCCTCTGACAACAGCTCCAGGGCATGCCTAGTGTTTGTCCTCTGACAACAGCTCCAGGACATGCCTAGTGTTTGTCCTCTGACAACAGCTCCAGGACATGCCTAGTGTTTGTCCTCTGACAACAGCTCCAGGGCATGCCTAGTGTTTGTCCTCTGACAACAGCTCCAGGACATGCCTAGTGTTTGTCCTCTGACAACAGCTCCAGGGCATGCCTAGTGTTTGTCCTCTGACAACAGCTCCAGGGCATGCCTAGTGTTTGTCCTCTGACAACAGCTCCAGGGCATGCTTAGTGTTTGTCCTCTGACAACAGCTCCAGGGCATGCCTAGTGTTTGTCCTCTGACACCAGCTCCAGGGCATGCCTAGTGTTTGTCCTCTGACAACAGCTCCAGGGCATGCCTAGTGTTTGTCCTCTGACAACAGCTCCAGGGCATGCCTAGTGTTTGTCCTCTGACAACAGCTCCAGGGCATGCCTAGTGTTTGTCCTCTGACAACAGCTCCAGGGCATGCCTAGTGTTTGTCCTCTGACAACAGCTCCAGGACATGCCTAGTGTTTGTCCTCTGACAACAGCTCCAGGGCATGCCTAGTGTTTGTCCTCTGACAACAGCTCCAGGGCATGCCTAGTGTTTGTCCTCTGACAACAGCTCCAGGACATGCCTAGTGTTTGTCCTCTGACAACAGCTCCAGGGCATGCCTAGTGTTTGTCCTCTGACAACAGCTCCAGGGCATGCCTAGTGTTTGTCCTCTGACAACAGCTCCAGGGCATGCCTAGTGTTTGTCCTCTGACAACAGCTCCAGGGCATGCCTAGTGTTTGTCCTCTGACAACAGCTCCAGGGCATGCCTAGTGTCTGTCCTCTGACAACAGCTCCAGGGCATGCCTAGTGTTTGTCCTCTGACAACAGCTCCAGGGCATGCCTAGTGTTTGTCCTCTGACAACAGCTCCAGGGCATGCCTAGTGTTTGTCCTCTGACAACAGCTCCAGGGCATGCCTAGTGTTTGTCCTCTGACAACAGCTCCAGGGACTAGTGTTTGTCCTCTGACAACAGCTCCAGGGCATGTCTAGTGTTTGTCCTCTGACAACAGCTCCAGGACATGCCTAGTGTTTGTCCTCTGACAACAGCTCCAGGGCATGCCTAGTGTTTGTCCTCTGACAACAGCTCCAGGACATGCCTAGTGTTTGTCCTCTGACAACAGCTCCAGGGCATGCCTAGTGTTTGTCCTCTGACAACAGCTCCAGGGCATGCCTAGTGTTTGTCCTCTGACAACAGCTCCAGGGCATGCCTAGTGTTTGTCCTCTGACAACAGCTCCAGGGCATGCCTAGTGTTTGTCCTCTGACAACAGCTCCAGGGCATGCCTAGTGTTTGTCCTCTGACAACAGCTCCAGGGCATGCCTAGTGTTTGTCCTCTGACAACAGCTCCAGGGCATGCCTAGTGTCTGTCCTCTGACAACAGCTCCAGGGCATGCCTAGTGTTTGTCCTCTGACAACAGCTCCAGGGCATGCCTAGTGTTTGTCCTCTGACAACAGCTCCAGGGCATGCCTAGTGTTTGTCCTCTGACAACAGCTCCAGGGCATGCCTAGTGTTTGTCCTCTGACAACAGCTCCAGGGACTAGTGTTTGTCCTCTGACAACAGCTCCAGGGCATGTCTAGTGTTTGTCCTCTGACAACAGCTCCAGGGCATGCCTAGTGTTTGTCCTCTGACAACAGCTCCAGGGACTAGTGTTTGTCCTCTGACAACAGCTCCAGGGCATGCCTAGTGTTTGTCCTCTGACAACAGCTCCAGGGCATGCCTAGTGTTTGTCCTCTGACAACAGCTCCAGGGCATGCCTAGTGTCTGTCCTCTGACAACAGCTCCAGGGCATGCCTAGTGTTTGTCCTCTGACAACAGCTCCAGGGACTAGTGTTTGTCCTCTGACAACAGCTCCAGGGCATGCCTAGTGTTTGTCCTCTGACAACAGCTCCAGGGCATGCCTAGTGTTTGTCCTCTGACAACAGCTCCAGGGCATGCCTAGTGTCTGTCCTCTGACAACAGCTCCAGGGCATGTCTAGTGTTTGTCCTCTGACAACAGCTCCAGGGCATGCCTAGTGTTTGTCCTCTGACAACAGCTCCAGGACATGCCTAGTGTTTGTCCTCTGACAACAGCTCCAGGACATGCCTAGTGTTTGTCCTCTGACAACAGCTCCAGGGCATGCCTAGTGTTTGTCCTCTGACAACAGCTCCAGGACATGCCTAGTGTTTGTCCTCTGACAACAGCTCCAGGGCATGCCTAGTGTTTGTCCTCTGACAACAGCTCCAGGGCATGCCTAGTGTTTGTCCTCTGACAACAGCTCCAGGGCATGCCTAGTGTTTGTCCTCTGACAACAGCTCCAGGGCATGCCTAGTGTTTGTCCTCTGACACCAGCTCCAGGGCATGCCTAGTGTTTGTCCTCTGACAACAGCTCCAGGGCATGCCTAGTGTTTGTCCTCTGACAACAGCTCCAGGGCATGCCTAGTGTTTGTCCTCTGACAACAGCTCCAGGGCATGCCTAGTGTTTGTCCTCTGACAACAGCTCCAGGGCATGCCTAGTGTTTGTCCTCTGACAACAGCTCCAGGACATGCCTAGTGTTTGTCCTCTGACAACAGCTCCAGGGCATGCCTAGTGTTTGTCCTCTGACAACAGCTCCAGGGCATGCCTAGTGTTTGTCCTCTGACAACAGCTCCAGGACATGCCTAGTGTTTGTCCTCTGACAACAGCTCCAGGGCATGCCTAGTGTTTGTCCTCTGACAACAGCTCCAGGGCATGCCTAGTGTTTGTCCTCTGACAACAGCTCCAGGGCATGCCTAGTGTTTGTCCTCTGACAACAGCTCCAGGGCATGCCTAGTGTCTGTCCTCTGACAACAGCTCCAGGGCATGCCTAGTGTTTGTCCTCTGACAACAGCTCCAGGGCATGCCTAGTGTTTGTCCTCTGACAACAGCTCCAGGGCATGCCTAGTGTTTGTCCTCTGACAACAGCTCCAGGGCATGCCTAGTGTTTGTCCTCTGACAACAGCTCCAGGGACTAGTGTTTGTCCTCTGACAACAGCTCCAGGGCATGTCTAGTGTTTGTCCTCTGACAACAGCTCCAGGACATGCCTAGTGTTTGTCCTCTGACAACAGCTCCAGGGCATGCCTAGTGTTTGTCCTCTGACAACAGCTCCAGGACATGCCTAGTGTTTGTCCTCTGACAACAGCTCCAGGGCATGCCTAGTGTTTGTCCTCTGACAACAGCTCCAGGGCATGCCTAGTGTTTTGTCCTCTGACAACAGCTCCAGGGCATGCCTAGTGTTTGTCCTCTGACAACAGCTCCAGGGCATGCCTAGTGTTTGTCCTCTGACAACAGCTCCAGGGCATGCCTAGTGTTTGTCCTCTGACAACAGCTCCAGGGCATGCCTAGTGTTTGTCCTCTGACAACAGCTCCAGGGCATGCCTAGTGTCTGTCCTCTGACAACAGCTCCAGGGCATGCCTAGTGTTTGTCCTCTGACAACAGCTCCAGGGACTAGTGTTTGTCCTCTGACAACAGCTCCAGGGCATGTCTAGTGTTTGTCCTCTGACAACAGCTCCAGGGCATGCCTAGTGTTTGTCCTCTGACAACAGCTCCAGGGACTAGTGTTTGTCCTCTGACAACAGCTCCAGGGCATGCCTAGTGTTTGTCCTCTGACAACAGCTCCAGGGCATGCCTAGTGTTTTGTCCTCTGACAACAGCTCCAGGGCATGCCTAGTGTCTGTCCTCTGACAACAGCTCCAGGGCATGCCTAGTGTTTGTCCTCTGACAACAGCTCCAGGGACTAGTGTTTGTCCTCTGACAACAGCTCCAGGGCATGCCTAGTGTTTGTCCTCTGACAACAGCTCCAGGGCATGCCTAGTGTTTGTCCTCTGACAACAGCTCCAGGGCATGCCTAGTGTCTGTCCTCTGACAACAGCTCCAGGGCATGTCTAGTGTTTGTCCTCTGACAACAGCTCCAGGGCATGTCTAGTGTTTGTCCTCTGACAACAGCTCCAGGGCATGCCTAGTGTTTGTCCTCTGACAACAGCTCCAGGGCATGCCTAGTGTTTGTCCTCTGACAACAGCTCCAGGGCATGCCTAGTGTTTGTCCTCTGACAACAGCTCCAGGGCATGTCTAGTGTTTGTCCTCTGACAACAGCTCCAGGGCATGTCTAGTGTTTGTCCTCTGACAACAGCTCCAGGGCATGCCTAGTGTTTGTCCTCTGACAACAGCTCCAGGGCATGTCTAGTGTTTGTCCTCTGACAACAGCTCCAGGGCATGCCTAGTGTTTGTCCTCTGACAACAGCTCCAGGGCATGCCTAGTGTCTGTCCTCTGACAACAGCTCCAGGGCATGTCTAGTGTTTGTCCTCTGACAACAGCTCCAGGGCATGTCTAGTGTTTGTCCTCTGACAACAGCTCCAGGGCATGCCTAGTGTTTGTCCTCTGACAACAGCTCCAGGGCATGCCTAGTGTTTGTCCTCTGACAACAGCTCCAGGGCATGCCTAGTGTTTGTCCTCTGACAACAGCTCCAGGGCATGTCTAGTGTTTGTCCTCTGACAACAGCTCCAGGGCATGCCTAGTGTTTGTCCTCTGACAACAGCTCCAGGGCATGCCTAGTGTTTGTCCTCTGACAACAGCTCCAGGGCATGTCTAGTGTTTGTCCTCTGACAACAGCTCCAGGGCATGCCTAGTGTTTGTCCTCTGACAACAGCTCCAGGGCATGCCTAGTGTTTGTCCTCTGACAACAGCTCCAGGGCATGCCTAGTGTTTGTCCTCTGACAACAGCTCCAGGGCATGCCTAGTGTTTGTCCTCTGACAACAGCTCCAGGGCATGCCTAGTGTTTGTCCTCTGACAACAGCTCCAGGGCATGCCTAGTGTTTGTCCTCTGACAACAGCTCCAGGGCATGCCTAGTGTTTGTCCTCTGACAACAGCTCCAGGGCATGTCTAGTGTTTGTCCTCTGACAACAGCTCCAGGGCATGCCTAGTGTTTGTCCTCTGACAACAGCTCCAGGGCATGTCTAGTGTTTGTCCTCTGACAACAGCTCCAGGGCATGTCTAGTGTTTGTCCTCTGACAACAGCTCCAGGGCATGCCTAGTGTTTGTCCTCTGACAACAGCTCCAGGGCATGTCTAGTGTTTGTCCTCTGACAACAGCTCCAGGGCATGCCTAGTGTTTGTCCTCTGACAACAGCTCCAGGGCATGCCTAGTGTTTGTCCTCTGACAACAGCTCCAGGGCATGCCTAGTGTTTGTCCTCTGACAACAGCTCCAGGGCATGCCTAGTGTTTGTCCTCTGACAACAGCTCCAGGGCATGCCTAGTGTTTGTCCTCTGACAACAGCTCCAGGGCATGCCTAGTGTTTGTCCTCTGACAACAGCTCCAGGGCATGCCTAGTGTTTGTCCTCTGACAACAGCTCCAGGGCATGCCTAGTGTTTGGGAAGAAGTGTATCCTCTTGAATGTATTTTCCATTTGAGTCAATGAGGAGCACAATCTCTGGCTCTTGTGTCCTCAGTGGATGTGTGGGGGTTGTCAGGAGGGCTATCGGGGGAGCTGACAGGAGGGGGTGGGGTCTGTTGGGTTGGTGGGTCCTGTGTTGTCTATCCCATTGTGGTGTTGAGGTTGTGGTCCGGGTCTGAGGTGGGCTGTTCTGCTGGCTTCTCTGGGGGAGTGTACTGCTCTCTGTTACACCTCAGCTTTCTGACCTCGTTCAGTACCGTGTGTGTCTCCATAAGTTCTCTCACCTCAGTCCATATAGCAGCCAGCTCTCTCAGCCAGCCGTCCATCTCCAACTTCTGCCCTCCGGGTCTTGTTGGGGGGTTGTTGTTGTGCTGGTCTGTTTTGTGGGTTTGTTCTGTCTGGATTGTGTGGACTAGCTCTCTGAGCTCCACCATGTCTCTCTAGCTCTGTGAATTTATACCTCTCTCTCTATTTATGTATCTCTCTCTCCTCATACTCCTCTCTTCCTCTTTCTTTCTTTCTTTCTTTCTTTCTTTCTTTCTTTCTTTCTTTCTCTCACTCTAGACCTCTCTTGATCTCTCTCTTACACTCACATACTCCCCTGTTCTTGTTCCTCTTCTATTCTTTCTCTTTCCTCTCTCTTCTCCCTTTCTGTCTTTCTCCCTTTCGCCACTCAAACACTTTTCTCATCTTCCCCTGGTAGCAGATGGCTGTTGTAGCAGCATATGGTGCTCTGTCACATGTTAGCATTTCATAACAACTCCAATTAGTGCCATTAGGCATAGCTGTGAAATAACTGGAAATAACAGTCTTTATGTGTGGCTGTGGGGAGGGAATACCTTGTCACTTCCTCCTCTCATCTCTCTCTCCCTCTCTCCATCTCTCTCTCTCTCTCTCTGTAGATCGTAGTCGTTCTGAGGTGGACCTGTCTGTTCCTGGTTCTGCCAGTGATGAGGCCCTCAGCCTGAGGAGCCGCTCCGTTCCTGGGCTCAATGACACGGTACACACACACACACCTCTTGTCCACCTCCACACACCACCCACACACCTTAGCCCGGAATAAGTCAACATATTTTGTGTCCATCTCTATGGCAACATAACCATGATCTTTGATACATACAGATAGTGCACAGTACAGTAGACTTCCTCTAAGCTATGAGAAACCCCAAACTACTTTTTAAGTGAGAATAGGCATTGGTCTGAAGCCAAAAAATAAAGGAAATTCACAAGCACCACAATGCCTATTCCACCCATGCTCTACCAAGGTTTTCCATCAAAATAATGATTCTTGTGAGTTTAAGAATATGTGACAAGAGAAAAGATAAATCGCTCTTATTAAACTCTCCAGATCATTTACCATCAATGGATGCCGATTTAACTTGTTTTGACTGCTATGATTAAGCAATAAGGCCAGAGGAGGTGTAATGTATGGCCAAAATACCATGGCTAAGGGCTGTTCTTAGGGCATAGCCCTTAGCTCTGGTATATTGGCCATATACCACAAACCCCTGAGGTGCCTTATTGCTATTATAAACTGGTTACCAACGTAATTAGACCAGTAAAAAGTATGTTTTTGTCATACCCCTGGTACACGTCTGATATACCATGCTTTCAACCAATCAGCATTCAGAGCTCAAACCACCCAGTTTATAATTGTAAATAAATCTTGTTTGTGCATGTGCATAACTATAGATATATCCGACAGGGGAGTTTGAGTGATGAAATTTGGACAGAGGATCTCAAAATCTCTGTGCAAGAAACACTTGAACGACTTCAAAAACCGAATGTTAGGCTATTTTTGGGCATTTCTACCGTTATTATGTGCCAGATGCTAACACTATAAACTGTTATAAAGGGCATATTTGTAAGATTGACTTGTTATTTCAATAGGCCTAGTCTACTGACTAAAATCTGGGTTGAAAATTGCAATTAAACTTTGCTAAGCTAGATGCAGACAGCCTATAGCCCAGAGGTACTCAACTAGTATTTCAGAAGGTCCAGTGACAAATGTCCGGATGGATATCGTCCTTTATCGGCGCTGTGGTACAAGCGTAGAAAAAAAGCTTTTAGTCTACGACTTAGGAAACATTTTGTTACATAAAATGTTATTTAAATACATTAAATTAGACTAATAAGTACTATTAATTACTACTTCTTTTGAATGTAAGAATGTGCAACATTACATCAGCATTGTTGAATTATGAGTGGTTGCATAATTATCTATCTAAAAAGTCCACCATTATACAAGGGCCTTCAATTAAAGAATTTATTTTTATCAAATAAAGTGCATGTTTTCTGGAGAACGAAGGAGAGTTGAACAGTAATAAGAATCTGAATGCACAGAATGTCAATGTGGGCCATGCAAAATTCATGTAGAAGTCACTCTGGGCCTTGCCCTCGCATCAATGAGAGAAATGACACTTTCTGTCTACTGCCAATGGTTTTAACTTTGGCACAAATGGTGTGAGAGCAACTCTGAGACATTAGTGCAGGTGTTCATTGGTAAACCTGGTGCGGTATTTGTTTTTAATAAAGTTCATTGTGGAGAAGGCTGTATTCACAGCTGTATGTGGAGCCACACATTGTCAGGATGTATAGTGCCCGTTTCTTGAGAACAGGGACAGCAGCTGAAGGCACCATCTTTCCCCAGAAAGTGACAGGGTCACAATCACCAGCCTGCTCCTTCAAAGACACATTTTCTTGCAGCTTAATCAACAATTTTATTGGGTAATGCAACATCTACCCATCTGAAGATCTGTTTTGCTTCTTTTGACAACTTTGTCACTTTTGTGACTAAGAAAGGGTCCTGGATGAGCAGCAGCAGTTCTCTTCCAACAGTGAAGTCCTCAAAGCAAGCCTTGAAGTTATCCATCAGCTTCTAGATGAAATCAACATGATTGGGAACATCTTTGTCTCCCTGCGTTTGCACCAGAAGATTGGGGAAGTGGACAAGTTCTCTCTGAAGATCATTCTTGAAAAGCTCCAATTTCTTCTGGAAAGCCTGGACTGCTGTTATCATATCACACAATGTGTTGTCCTGTCCCTGCAGCTTAACATTCAGTTGATTAAGGTGTGATGTAATGTCTGTCAAAAATGCAACTGTTTCCATCTTCTCCTCATCTTCCAAAAACTCTGTCACTCTTTTGCTCTAATAAGAAAGCTTTGATTTCCTCCTGAATGGCCCAAAAGTGTTCCAAAACCCTGCCTTTGCTGAGCCATCTGACATTGTTGTGCTGTAGTAACTCATCAAAACTGGCATGGACCTCTGTCAGAATGCCTCGTAGCAAGCGGTGTTGTAGGGATGAAGTTGCTCTCAAAAGGTTGATCAGTTTCGTCATCGTTGTCATGGCCTCAGAATGCTATTTTCCCAGACTGGCACACAGGACAGATTGATGGATGATGCAGTGATATGTTGTCAGGGTGGTCCTCTTTCAAACGTGCAACCAGTCCTCTCCCTCATGGCTGGACCTCCATCTGTGGTGATGGAGACCCCTGACTTCAGATCTATCCCCTTTTTGTCAGCATCCCGTTGATGGCCTCATGGATATCCTCTCCCCGTGTGTGTGCTTCTAGATGTGTTAAGCCCAACAGCTCCTCGCAGAATTCCTTCTTTGCTTCGTTAGAAAATCTGACTAACACCAGACGCTGGGCATTATCAGTGTTATCTGTTGGTTTATCCACAGCTAAAGAAAAGCATGGTGCATTCTGAATGGGCTCATCCAGGCTGTGTCACATCCGGCTGTGATTGGGAGTCCCATAGGGCGGCGCACAATTGGCCTAGCGTTGTCCGGCTCTGGCCAGGGTAGGCCGTCATTGTAAATAAGAATTTGTTCTTAACTGAATGGCCCAAAACAAATGTAAAAAAAATACATTTAAAAATGTAAAAATAAAGTTTAGTTAAATCTTCAGCTAATATTTCAGTTCTCCTCATTGCTGTGGAATCTGACAATGGGACCTGTTTGATCTTTACCCTCAGATCATCTTTTTGTTTACCTTCAAGCAAGGTGTCAGCAAATTCACACATTCTTTTACCATCTCAGTGTCTGAAAATCTCATATTGGTGGACCTCTCATTTACATTTACATTTTACATTTAAGTAATTTAGCAGACGCTCTTATCCAGAGCGACGTACAAATTGGTGCATTCACCTTATGACATCTCTCATAGTGGTGGACCTCTCATATTGGTGGACCTCTCATATTGGTGGACCTCTCATAGTGGTGGACCTCTCATATTGGTGGACCTCTCATATTGGTGGACCTCTCATATTGGTGGACCTCTCATATTGGTGGTTCTCTCATATTGGTTGACCTCTCATATTGGTTGATCTCTCATATTGGTGGACCTCTCATATTGGTGGACCTCTCATAGTGGTGGACCTCTCATATTGATTGACCTCTCATATTGGTGGACCTCTCATAGTGGTGGATCTCTCATATTGGTTGTTCATCTCTTAGTGGTGGATCTCTCATATTGGTGGACCTCTCATATTGGCGGACCTCTCATATTGGCGGACCTCTCATATTGGTGGTCCTCTCATAGTGGTGGACCTCTCATAGTGGTGGACCTCTCATATTGGTTGACCTCATATTGGTTGACCTCATATTGGTGGACCTCTCATAGTGGTGGACCTCTCATATTGGTTGACCTCATATTGGTGGACCTCTCATAGTGGTGGACCTCTCATATTGGTGGACCTCTCATATTGGTGGACCTCTCATATTGGGATTTGAGTTGGTTAATCTTGTTTGATCTCACCTCCGTGTTCAGGGGATCTGTCTGATCGAATTTACTATGCCTGGTGTCATAATGCCGCTTAACATTGTCACTTTTCACGAGCGCTATGGACTCGCTGCATATCAGGCACATTGGTTTTGTGCTAGTTGCGGGGGGAATGAATATATACTGTTCCGTCCACTCATCTTTGAATATACGGTTTTCAGAGTCAACTTTTTTTTTTTAAACAAACCATATTAACAAAGATACTGGTAACGAAGCTCCTTCTATCTGTGATAGTAACAGTTGAACTGCGGTCAAATCTTTCTGTTTCTTTCTGCCTGCTTGTCCCAGGGTTCCGCAGAGGATATTTGGATTGATGTAAATGGGCCTCTTGTATTTGCATATAACCATGCGATTGGATTAGACGGGGCACTAATAGAGGTGGGTGTTGCTTCTAGAGAGAGCGAGAAAGAGAGCTTGCTGAGTTAAAGAGGCCACTGCGCCCGGTAGATTTTTAAGCTGTGTAAAAATAATTGATTGACTTTTAACACAAGGCTACAACAGCAAACTGAGTTATAGGCAATTTATGAAATCTGTTTGCCAGCTCCAGGTAGGCTACACAAGTGGCACAAATTGATTTGCAAGGACTCCAGTGATATCTTCATTTCAATATATTTATTGTATCAAATGGAAGGCATTTTCATTGTGGTCTTTTTCCCCATAACACAAGCACACGAGAGAGTTCCATAATTTCCATTTCAAATTTCCACCCGCACAGCGCTCCAAACCCTGGAACTGAGCATGAGTAAAACTTATCGCTTGATACTGTTCTCCATAAGAAAAGTTGACATTAGAATGCAGGTTACTTTAAACCACCTCTGAGCGAATTTATCTAAAGAGCTCTAGTGCGCCTAAAGTAGTTTTCCAATGCTTTGTCTCTGTATCAGTTCTAG
Source organism: Oncorhynchus nerka (assembly GCF_034236695.1). Classification (NCBI taxonomy): domain Eukaryota; kingdom Metazoa; phylum Chordata; class Actinopteri; order Salmoniformes; family Salmonidae; genus Oncorhynchus; species Oncorhynchus nerka. Next base: position 68,178,038 of record NC_088398.1, on the reverse strand, counting down.
ATGGTTAATATGTTTTATGGAAAAAGGGTGTCACCATAATGACCAATCTAAATGGCCTGGTAAAAAGTTGTCATGACGTGTGCATGCTGCTCTGTCTCCTTGACTCAGCTGCCTCTGCACTCAATCAGTAACAGCCTGCTCACTGCCTGATAGTCAGCAGCAGCAGGTCACAATGACAAATACACTACTGTTCAAAAAAAGAAGAAGAAAAAAGTCCATTAAAATAACATCAAATTGATCAGAAATACAGTTTAGACATTGTTAATGTTGTAAATGACTATTGTAGCTGGAAACTGCTGATTTCTAATGGAATATCTACATAGGTGTACAGAGGCCCATTATCAGCAACCATCACTCCTGTGTTCCAATGGCACGTTGTGTTAGCTAATCCTAGTTTATCATTTTAAAGTCTAATTGATCATTAGAAAACCATTTTGCAATTATGTTAGCACAGCTGAAAACTGTTGTACTGATTAAAGAAGCTATAAAACTGTCCTTCTTTAGAATAGGTGAGTATCAGAAAATGTGCTTTTCTTTCAAAAACAAGGACATTTCTAAGTGACCCTAAACTTTTGAACGGTAGTGTATATAGTGTCAGTCAAAGGTTTGGACACACCTACTTATTCAAGGGTTTTTCTTTATTTTTTAAAACTATTTTCTACATTGTAGGATGATAGCGAAGACATCAAAGCTATGAAATAACACATGGAATCATGTAGTAACCAAAAAATTGTTAAACAAATCTAAATATATTTTATATTTGAGATTCTTCAAAGCAGCCACCCTTTCCCTTGATGACAGATATGCACACTATTGGCATTCTCTCAACCAGCTTCATGAGGAATGCTTTTCAAACTGTCTTGAAGGAGTTCCCACATATGCTGAGCACTTGTTGGCTGCTTTTCCTTCACTCTGCGGTCCAACTCATCCCAAACCATCTCAATTAGGGTGAGGTCAGGTGATTGTGGAGGCCAGGTCATCTGATGCAGCACTCCATCACTCTCCTTCTTGGTCAAATAGCCCTTACGCAGCCTGGAGGTGTGTTAGGTCATTGTCCTGTTGAAAAACAAATGATAGTCCCACTGAGCACAAACCAGATTTAACATTAATTTTCAATCAATGCCTATACATTGTGGGGGCTATTGCCCAGTTAAGAGCTCATTAGTGAGTGTAGCCTCACATAAAAGCCTGTAGCAGCAGCTGAGTAGCAAGGCTGGAGGCTGTGTGGTGGAACAGCTGTACATAAGAACCACTGGCTAAGGGTCACTACTCCGTATTTACTGTAGGTGAGCATTTCATTAAGTTGTTTGATCTTTCTACACACGTGAATAAACAATCACACACATGCACAGACACATTCACACACATACACAGACATACACACTCATAAAGAGCTCAAAGACAGTGTGTAATAAGCGAGTAATCTAATTAACACCCTGACCTGTCTGATTAAATCCTGACCTGTCTGAATAAATCCTGACCTGTCTGATTAAATCCTGACCTGTCTGATTGAATCCTGACCTGTCTGAATCAATCCTGACCTGTCTGATTGAATCCTGACCTGTCTGAATCAATCCTGACCTGTCTGAATCAATGCTGACCTGTCTGAATAAATCCTGACCTGTCTGATTGAATCCTGACCTGTCTGAATAAATCCTGACCTGTCTGAATAAATCCTGACCTGTCTGAATAAATCCTGACCTGTCTGATTAAATCCTGACCTGTCTGATTAAATCCTGACCTGTCTGATTAAATCCTGACCTGTCTGAATAAATCCTGACCTGTCTGATTAAATCCTGACCTGTCTGAATAAATCCTGACCTGTCTGATTAAATCCTGACCTGTCTGATTGAATTTGAAGTTGCCACAGAAAACTGACGGATGTGTTTACACTGTATTGCCTTATTACTGTGAATCTACAGAGAGATCCCATTGGTTGATGTCTCCTTTGATGGTTTCTGTGTTCTCCAGGAGTTTGATGATAATGATAAAGACGAAGACATCGATGCTCTGATGTCGGCACACAGCAAGGCCGCCAGCCGACGCATGAGCTGCGCTGTGTCTACGGTAATACCCTGCCGTATAGTAAACACAGACACACACACAAACGCACACACACACACATAATGGACACAAAGATGCATCTGCCATGCTCTGGCACACAAGAAGACAGACTGGCAGGCCTACTGCCACACACACACACAGCCCATAAAGAGGATTGATGAGTGAGTCATGGCTGTGTTGAAACCATTGTGTGAACAGTGTCAATAGCACCAGTGACCTCAGGGCTGAGGAACAGCAGGGCAGTGTCTCACACACACACACACACACACACACAGCACAGCTCACAGCACAGCTCACAGCACAACTCACAGCACAGCACAGCTCACATATAGACATTGACTAGGAGCCAGGAAAATGTGCCTAAACTCACAGGTGTATATACTGTATATCTTTTGTATGTGTGCTATGCTCTGGTAGAACCTGGCTTAGAACAACATTTCTGTTTCTTTTCTCACAACACTAAACTAAATAATTAGCTGAGTTTTGTGATTGACAGAGTCATATTGACCGACTCTCTTCAGTTCCGATTTTGAGACCTAGGTCTCTTTTACAAATGAGCCCTGCAGAATACAAACATACACACATCCCACTGGGCACAGACTATTCCCACGTTAATGAATAGGAAATACCCCCCAGAACATAGAAGAGATCAAAAACACACTCATAAAAAAAGGACAAATCGGAGACATTGTTAGGTTAACAGGCGACACACACTTCCTGCCTGTCTGACATTTCCAATTTCACCTCAGACATGACTAACAACATTAATTCTGGCTGTGGGCTCTGCTCTCAATAACAGCAGAGGTGGAGGGCCATGATTACAGAGATTATGGAGATGAATGGTGACTGGCTTCTGTGAATCTCCCTGCTTGAAAATATTGTATGAATAGAACAGAATGAATATAGGGGTGGATGAGGGAAACAAACACACAGTAGATATCTATAGCAGCAATTCTTCCTATAATGTTCATGTACACTGTGAGTAATATTCATCATAACTGAAGCCCGGTGTTCCGGTTTCGGTGGCATATATTGAAACGTGTTGGGGGGGGGGGCGTTCTGAGTGGGAAACAACCAATGGGTGGGGGGGTTCTGGGTGGGGAACAATCAATGGGTGGGTTTCCCTGTGGCTCCTGCTTTTGGTTTCACCACCATGGGGTTATTAACACTGAAGAGAACAATGACATCATCAATATTACATTTTTAAACAATTAAATGGCAACCCTAGCTATTTGTTCCAGCTGTCTTGATATCCTGGCAATATAGCCATGCTCAAAGAAGCCGGGACCGAGAGACTAAAAAACAGCAATCAGACTGTTAAATAGCCATCACTAGCCGGCTACCAACCGGCTACTCAACCCTGCACCTTAGAGGCTGCTATCCTATATACATAGACATGGAATCACTGGCCACTTTAATAATGGAACACTAGTCACTGATAGGAGAAAACTGAGCATGGATCAACAACATTGCAGTTACCCCACAATTCTAACCTAATTGACAGAGTGAAAAGAAGGAAGCCTGTACAGAATAAAAACAATCCAAAACATGCATCCTGTTTGCAATAAGGCATTAAAGTAAAACTGTAAAAAATGTGGGAAACCAATTAATGGTTTGTCCTGAATACAAAGTGCTATGTTTGGAGAAAATACAATACAACACATTACTAAGTACCACTGTCCATATATTCAAGCATAGTGCTGACTGCATCATGTTATGGGTATGCACGCCCACTCTTTGCCTGGAAGGAGAGTGAGTGCACAATTTTTTTTGAGTGAATTGTTTGTTTCAGAAAGTTGAACAGGCTATAGTATATTTAGTTTAATTTAAAATCTATTGGGTGTACTTTTAGATGGACTGTAAGGCTATAACCTAGCAAAATGTGGAAAAAGTCAAGGGGTCTGAATACTTTCCGAAGGCACTGTATAGGCCTAGCGTGTTATGCGGTAGAGCCCGGTGCGCTCTATTCCAGCTCCTCGCATTGGCCGGGCTAGAATGGGCATCCAGCCAGGAAGGAGGGTGCCGGCTCAGCGCTCCGGGTCTCCAGTATACCTCTTTGGACCAGGATATCCTGCGCCGGCTCTGCGTACTGTGTCTCCGGTGGGTCTGCACAGCCCAGTGCGTCCTGCATTTGCAGGGTGAAAATAAACATCCAGCCAGGACGGGTTGTGTCAGCTCTACACTCCAGACCTCCAGTACCACCAGTGCCGACACCATGCACCAGGCTTCCAGTGCGCCTCCAGAGTCCAGTACGTCCTGTTCCTCCTCCCCACACTCGACCTGAGGTGCGTGTCACCAGCCCGGTACCACCAGTGCCGGCACCAGGCCTACAGTGCGCCTCGGCAGTCCAAAGAGTCCGGCGACAGTACCCAGTCCAGAGCGTCTGGCGACAGTTCACAGACCGGAACCTCCAACGACGGGCCACAGACCGGAACCTCCAACGACGGGCCACAGACCGGAACCTCCAACGACGGGCCACAGTCCGGAACCTCCAACGACGGGCCACAGTGCGGAACCTCCAACGACGGGCCACAGTCCGGAACCTTCAACGTCGGGCCACAGTTTGGGGTCTCCAGTGACGGTCCCCAGTTCAGAACATCCGGCGATGATCCACGCAGCAAGGGTCCCCAGTCCGGGGCCTACGGCGAGGATCCGCAGTCCAGAGCCTCCGACGATGATCCACAGGTCAGTGCTACAAGAGCGGACTCAATGTAAAGAAGGGGGGCGGAGTCCAGAACCAGATCCTCCACCGGGGTTAGATGCCCACCCAGACCCTCCCATATAGGTTTAGGTTGCAGCCGGGAGTCCGCACCTTTGGGGGGGGGGGCTACTGTCATGCCCTGACCTTAGTTATCTTTGTTTTCTTTATTATTTTGGTTAAGTCAGGGTGTGACAAGGGTGGTTGGTTTAGTTTTTTGTATATCTATGGGGTTTAAGTATGTCTAGGTATATGTAGGTCTATGGTGGCCTGAATTGGTTCCCAATCAGAGGCAGCTGTTTATCGTTGTCTCTGATTGGGGATCCTATTTAGGTTGCCATTTTCCATTTTGGTTTTGTGGGTTATTGTCTATGTGTAGTTGCATGTCAGCACTAGTTTATAGCGTCACGTTAGTTTGTGTAAGTGTTCTTCATGAAATAAAATGACGTATTCCAATCAGTCTGCGCCTTGGTCTCCTCGTTATGACGTACGTGACACATGGTTTCTGGGTGGGGAGGGAGGATGCTGGTGGGTGGATGGGGACTGAGTTGGGGGTTATCTTTGTATACATTTCTTTGATAGTTGTTTTGTTCCTGTAACCCCTCCCCCCTAAAAATAGACAACACTAAATAAAAAGTTGGTCCCCAAAAAAGAATATGAAGCCCAGAAGGCTGATTCTCTTGTATCTACTAAAACTGGAAATCCATTGCTCCCAGATATGTTGCTTTGGTGGAAGCATCTGTGTTTAGTTGTCTTTGATATTTACTGGTGCTTTCAGCCTGTCAGCTGTGTCCTTCTGTTTATTCATTGATGAGTTCTAATCGGGTCCTGCTTCATCTGATAATCACCATGGTAACCCTGATAGATTCAGTTTTGTGTCCGTATCTGGGGTTTCTGCCCTGGTACATGGGGTCTGTCCTCTCGTCTCTGTCCTCTTTACACTTTCACATGTATCACCCCTCTCTCCCTCCTCTTTTCTCTCACCTCTCTACTCCTTCCCTCTCTCCTCCCTCTTCCCTCCTTCCCTCTCTCCTCCTTCCCTCTCTCCTCTCTTTCTATCTCCTCTCTCCTTCACTCTCTCTCTCCTCCTCCCCCTGCTGGCTCGGGTTCTATTCTTCCTCTGGCTGCTAGTCTTCTACTCCCGGCTCAGAGAGAAAATGGGGCTACCTCAGTGTTCCTGGCGACTCAGACGCAGAAACTGTGAGTTCTTGCCTCCTTGTGTATGTGTGTACCTCACTTATTGTGAATATGTTTCCACCAATCGGTGCCGCTGTGCTCCCATCGCTGCCACTGACTGCCTAAATTGGTCATTCATCATACTGGCTCACTCTATGACATAAATTAGATCAACTTTAGTGTTTTACATTCCCCAGCCAGACCAATCTCTCACGAAATGACTCAATCTGTCCAGTCTGCATTTTTACCTGCACAAAGACGAAAGGCTATCCCTGCCTCCATCTGTCTTCCTCCTTTTCCCTCCACTCCATTCTTAATTTCTCCCCCACTCTTGGTCTCCTCTTCTCTCACTCATCTGTTCAGATTCTCTACCCCTGATCCTCTACTTCTCTGTCCTCCATTCTGATATTTTCCTCTCCCCTCTTCCCCCTCCTCTATTACTCTTTTAATAATGTTGCTCTCTCCCTACCCATCTCCTCTCTTTTCTCCCTTTATCCTATCTATTCTCTCTCTCCCTCTCCTCTCTTCCCCCCCTCTCTTCTCCTCACAGAGCAGTCTGAACAGTATGATGAGTATGTACAGTGAGACTGGTGACTATGGCAACGCCAACGTGAGTGGCGAGCTGCTGTTGAACATCAGCTACAGCTATAAGACAGGCGCTCTTAACGTCCTGGTGAAGGAGTGTCGCAACCTGGCCACCGGGGATGAGAAGAGGCAACGCACAGATGCGTAAGGGCACACACACACACACACACACCTTTCACCTTTATTTAACCAGGTAGGCTAGTTGAGAGCAAGTTCTCATTTACAACTGCGACCTGGCCAAGATAAAGCAAAGCAGTGCGACATAAACAACAACACAGAGTTACACATGGAATAAACAAACATACAGTCAATAATACAATACAGAAAGTCTATATATAGTGTGTGCAAATGAGGTAGGATAAGGGGGTGAGGCAATAAATAGGCCATAGTGGCAAAATTATTGCAGTATGGCAAATTAAACACTGGGGTGATAGATGTGCAGAAGATGAGTGTGCAAGTAGAGGTACTGAGGTGCAAAGGAGCAAAATAAATCAAATAAATAACAATATGGTGATGAGGTAGTTGGATGGGCTATTTACAGATTGGCTATGTACAGGTGCAGTGATCTGTGAGCTACTCTGACAGCTGGTGCGTAAAGCTAGTGATGGAGATATGAGTCTCCAGCTTCAGTGATTTTGCAGTTCGTTTCAGTCATTGGCAGCAGAGAACTGGAAGGAAAGGCGGCCGAAGGAGGAATTGGCTTTGGGGGTGAACCGTGAGATATACCTGCTGGAGCGCGTGCTGCGGGTGGGTCCTGCTATGGTGACCAGTGAGCTGAGATAAGGCGGGGCTTTACCTAGCAACGACTTATAGATGACCTGGAGCCAGTGGGTTTGGCGACGGATATGAAGCGAGGGCCAGCCAACGAGAGCATACAAGTCGCGGTGTTGGGTAGTATATGGGGCTTTGGTGACAAAACGGATGGCACTGTGATAGACTGCATCCAATTTGCTGAGTAGAGTGTTGGAGGCTATTTTGTAAATAAGTCAAGGATCGGTAGGATAGTCAGTTTTACTAGGGTATGTTTGACAGCATTAGTGAAGGATGCTTTGTTGCGAAATATGAGTTCTTGCCTCCTTGTGTATGTGTGTACCTCACTTATTGTGAAATATGAATCCAATTCTAGATTTAATTTTGGATTAGAGATGCTTAATATGAGTCTGGAAGGAGAGTTTACAGTCTAACCAGACACTTAGGTATTTGTAGTTGTCCACATATTCTAAGTCAGAACTGTCCAGAGTAGTGATGCTGGACGGGTGGGTAGGTGTGGGCAGCGATTGGTTGAAGAGCATGCATTTAGTTTTGCTTGCATTTAAGAGCGGTTTGAGGCCACGGAAGGAGAGTTGTATGGCATTGAAGCTCATCTGCAGGTTAGTTAACACAGTATCCAAAGAAGGGCCAGAAATATACAGAATGGTGTCGTCTGCGTAGAGGTGGATCAGAGAATCACCAGCAGCAAGAGCGACTGTTACGTAACTAGGCGAATAAATGACCGGCCCAAAACAGGACACAAACAGTCCGTAAAAATACAAACAACACCATCCACAACACAGAACAGAGAAACAAGCCCGAACAAAAGCAGGCGGGCATAACAGGCTTAAATAGCCCTAAACCAAACCCCAAACGAGAAACAGGTGAAACCAATAAGACATAACCAACAGAAAAGGAAAAGGGAATCGGTGGCAGCTAGTAGACCGGTGACGACGTCCGCCGCCCGAACAGGAAGGGGAGCCACCTTCGGTGGAAGTCGTGACAGCGACATCATTGATATACACAGAGAAAAGAGTCAGCCCGAGGATTGAACACTGTGGCACCCCCATAGAGACTGCCAGAGGTCCGGACAACAGACCCTCCGATTTGACACACTGAACTATATCAGAGAAGTAGTTGGTGAACCAGCCTGGGCAGTCATTTGAGAAACCAAGGCTGTTGTGGTGAAAATGTGGTGATTGACAGAGTCGAAAGCCTTGGCCATGTCGATGAATATAGCTGCACAGTACTGTCTCTTATCGATGGTGGTTATGATAGGGTTTAGGACCTTGAGCGTGGCTAGGTACACCCGTGACCAACTCGGAAACCAGATTGCATAGTGGAGAAGGTACGGTGGGATTCGAAATGGTCGGTGATCTGTTTGTTAACTTGGCTTTGGAAGACCTTAGAAAGGCAGGGTAGGATAGATATAGGTGTGTAGCTGTTTGGGTCTCCCTTTGAAGAGGGGGATGACCGCGGCAGCTTTCCATCTTTGGGGATCTCAGACGATACGAAATAGAGGTTGAACAAGCTAGTAATAGGGGTTGCAACAATTTCGGCGGATCATTTTAGGAAGAGAGGGTCCAAATTGTCTAGCCCAGCTGATTTGTAGGGGTCCAGATTTTGCAGCTCTTTCAGAACATCAGCTATCTGGATTTGGGTAAAGGAGAAATGGGGAGGCTTGGGCAAGTTGCTGTGTGGGGTGCAGGGCTGTTGACTGGGGTAGGGGTAGCCAGGTGGAAAGCATGGCCAGCCGTAGAAAAATGCTTATTGAAATGGTCAATTATCACGGATTTATCGGTGGTGACAGTGTTTTCTAGCCTCAGTGCAGTGGGCAGCTGGGAGGAGGTGCTCTTATTCTCCATGGACTTTACAGTGTCCCAGATCTTGGTGTTACAGGATGCAAATTTCTCTTTGAAAAAGCTAGCCTTTGCTTTCCTAACTGCCTGTGTATATTGGTTCCTAACTTCCCTGAAAAGTTGCATATCGCGGGGGCTATTCGAAGCTAATGCAGAACGCCACAGGAGGCAGTACGCCACTGAAGAACCTATGCTTACTGTGAAATTACACACACTTCATTATCACACATTCACACTTGAAAAAGAACACACACCTCTTAACATCACAGTTCCTGACCGTCAGCTCAACTTGAACCAATCCATGAGTGACGTGTGACCTCAGCATGACCCACAACAACTGTGACATTCGGTATGTCAGAGTAACCTTAGTGAAGCCTTGGGGTGATCATATGGATCACGGCACACAGGTCTTTCTATGAAGAGTGTGGCTGAATGTCTTTTCCATTTGCAGCTATGTGAAGGCCTACCTCCTCCCAGACAAGTCTCGCCAGAGCAAGAGGAAGACCAGCATCAAGACCAACACAATCAACCCTGTATTCAACGAGAACCTTAGGGTGAGGGAGTGTGTGTGTGTGTGTGTGTGTGTGTGTGTGTGTGTGTGTGTGTGTGTGTGTGTGTGTGTGTGTGTGTGTGTGTGTGTGTGTGTGTGTGTGTGTGTGTGTGTGTGTGTGTGTGTGTGCATATGAACTTGTGTGTAGCTTGGGAAACAGTAATATTTAATGAGTTTGTTTTTGTGATCATGAGAATGTGTGTCCTTGGATGGGATCAAGTTGCCTGGAGACAGTGTGTGTGTCAACTGGAGTGTCAGTCAGCAGGTGTTCATACTGATGTAGGAGCTTAACTTGATCACCCTGTTGCAGGAGAACTTTCCACATAATAATTCACATAATTTATTTTCCTGCTGTAGCAAACTGAATTAAGATCCTACATCTGTACAGTATATAAATGAATGAAGCCTGCTCCTCCCATGTGTTTTTATTAACCTGTACCACCATACCTACTGTGTATAGCCGTCAATAGACTTCACCTCAAGCACCCCTGCTGTACATGTGTCATTCCTGTAAGAGCATCGGCAGGAACTTTGATTTTTGTACTCAGTCCTACTCTCCTGTCGTCACTTTCTCTTATGCTGTTTTGTGTAGTATGTGATCAGCCACTCCCAGTTGGAGACACGAACGCTGCAGCTGTCTGTGTGGCACCATGACCGCTTCGGACACAACAGCTTCCTGGGGGAGGTGGAGCTGAGCTTTGACTCCTGGGAGTTTGACAGCAACACGGAGGAGTGGTACTCTCTGCAGCCCAAGGTATCCTGTGTGCAGATGGACAATAGTGTCTATGTGTGGATTTATACAGCACTGTATGTTTATCAGTGGTAAATACTGTAAGTAGATGTGTTTTATGTGCAGCTGGACAGTAGTATGGACTCCACGCTCCAGTATAAAGGGGAGCTGACCGTGGTTCTGAAGTACATCCCTGCAGAGAAGAACCTCATGCTACCCCTGGACCAAGTCCAAGGTGCTCCACAAACTCCTTCTGTTTTAATTGCTCCAACCCATCACTAACACATATCATTCAACTAATGACATTTCATGAAAGACTGTTTGGAATTTTGCTCATTCACCTCTCTCTTCCTCTCAGTGAAGAAAGGCTTTCTGAAAGGAAAGAAGACCAGCATCAAGCTGCCTCAAGGAGGTATGGTGGAACTGCTGGTCAAGGAGGCCAAGAACCTGACCTCTGTCAAGTCTGGAGGCACTTCAGACCCCTTTGTGAAAGGGTGAGACCCAGATAGACCCATTCAGTTTCATCCAGCCTTCATTCCTAGTAAGAATGATGGGAAGGACCTACTACCTACCTAATTCCAATTCCTCTGACAGTTTTGTCTTGTTTCCTGTCTCCCCATCCATCCAGGTACCTGCTCCCTGACAACAGTAAGTCCACCAAGCACAAGACGGTGGTGGTGCGTCGCTCGGTCAACCCCCAGTGGAACCACACCTTCACCTACTGTGGCCTGCAGGCCGGAGACCTGAACAACGTGTGTCTGGAGCTCACCGTCTGGGACAAGGAGGCTCTGGCCAGCAATGTCTTCCTGGGGGGAGTCCGACTCAACGGAGGGACAGGTCTGTCTGGGAAGAACCAGGGGCAGGGATGGGCTGTTTGGCATTGGACTTCTCTGCTGTTCTCTCTTCTTTTGTTTTGTTCTCTGGTCTTCTCTTCAGTTTAACTCTAGTCTTTACTTCTCTTCTTTACTCTCTTCTCAGAGGTTATGGTGATTTGTAGCATATTCAGTCAGCATAACGCCGTAGGGATATGGAGTGTATGGAACAGATAGTGATGATCTATTGTCTCCCTACAGGCCAGAGCTATGGGAACGAGGTGGACTGGATGGACTCGTACGGAGAGGAACAGCGGCTATGGCAACGCATGATTGACAACCCGGAGGTCCCCCAGGAGTGTACACTGATGCTGAGATCCAGCATGTGCAAGCACAACACATGATATGGAGGGAGGGAGGGAAAGAAGGACAAAATAAAAAGGGACAGAGAGCGGTGGCAGAAAAGGGAGAAACAGTGGATGAAAGGGGAGGGGGGGAGAGAGAAAAGAGAAGAAAAGAAAGAGAAGGACATTGGTTGACAGTGCTCCATGTCCAAGCTCTATCCCGCAATACAGAGCTGATGACATCACTCCACTTCCTGACCCTTGAACCCTAACCTCTGAGCTACCCTGATCCTGCACTGGGGTTCATAGTCCTCTACCTGGTAAAGAGGTAAACCAGTCATGCCTTACACACACATGGCCATACCCAGCCAAGACCAAGCACTGCTGCTACTACTACTACTACTACTACTACTACTACTACTACTGTACATTATGACATGTACAGGTAACTGCTAAAATAATGGAAACACTTGAGTAAATGAGAGATACAAAGTATATATCCCTCCAATAGAGTTCCAGACACTCATAGAAGGTGGTAGCCCAACGCCCTATTAAGACACTTTATGTTGGTGTTTCCTTTATTTTAGCAGTTACATATATGTAACATAATGAACAAGCACATTGTCATTTGTATGATCTGATCTGACTATGCACAATGCTCTCCTCTCCCTGTGTTGAGACTACTTGAGGTATAAGTTGTTCTTAACCCCAGATCTAGGATCAGATTGCTCTGACCTGCTCTTAACCATAACCATTTAGGGGGAAGATAATGTATCTGACCCCGCATCAGTGGCTCAGGGTAGCTTTTACCTAGGCTTTGACTCAATCAGAACCTGCGTTGGCAGACATCCGCTTAGCGGATGTTTTGTTTCGTGTCCACAATAAGCTAACGCATGGAGCCACTTGTGGATTTTCAGCTCTAACGCAGTTACACTTCAGACACCGCCAAAACAAACGATATGGGGATCTAATAGAATCTAGTCCCTTCTCTCATAAGGTAACTTCTCCAAAGGCACTTAGGGGTTGATGCATGCTGAGTAGATTTAAACATTCCCAAAGTATACTGTAAAATGGTAATAAGGGTGTGTTCAAGATTGCATTGTTTAATGCAATAATGTTATTATGCAACATTTTTGAACTGATAAACCCCAGTTTCAAAGTGTTGCAAAATTGCATTGTAACTAATCCTGAACACACCAATGGTTTTACTGTAGTTTTGATAAAGCACACATTACGAGTAGAGTGGCACAAATAGCCACTTCATAAACAGATGTTTTGGACCTCATTTTGGGTGGAAACAGTTAAGGCAGAAATCTAACCAGAGATCCAGCAGCACCAAATCGCTGATAGAAATGTATTGTGTCAAGTGTGGAATAGAGAGTCAAGGGGGCAGTTATATCTGCAACACAGGAAACATTTTGCCCCAGGAGCCTTGGGGAGATGGGAGAAGGATTGCATGTTCCAGAGTGAACCCATGTCCAGGCCACCCTCTCAGTCATAGGGAGAACTCTATTGCATAGTCCTCCCGTCTTCTCTCCTCGCCTCCTTCTAAAAACCCACTGGAGGAGAAAGTCAGAGGGGAGGGACCTTTGGCTTTTTAATCCAATGGGTTTTGAGAAGAGAGGACGTGAGGAGAATGTAATTGAAATTCTCTCTATGACTCATTGAATAGAACACATCCGTCAGCCTGTCTGTCGCTGTAGCCCAGGCCACTGTGACCTGTCTGTCCCTACGACCTCATTGGATGAGTAATAGCACTTCTAGTATCCCCCCATTAGTGGTTCTGAAGTCTTGGCATGCACCTCAAATGGCACCCTGTTCCCTATTGGGGTGGCAGGGTAGCCTAGTGGTTAGGTTCCTAGGCCGTCATTGAAAATAAGAATTTGTTCTTAACTGACTTGCCTGGTAAAATAAAATAAAAAATAAATATGGGTGATTCTACAGAAGTGGTGTAAATTGGGGGTTGGGAAAAAAAATCACATTTGTATCCTATTTTTCCTAAACTGTCAGCACACATCTCATATGCCAGATAGACATATCTAATACTCACACACTGTTTGTATTAATACTCACACACTGTTTGTATTAATACTCACACACTGTTTGTATTTCAAATTTGAAGTATTGTCCTGAATTTCTTACCAGGAAAAAAATGTGTCACGACCGAAACATACTGAAATAGTATAAATACATGGAGAAACATGCTCATTATTGATCATTTGGATTAACCTTCTATTAATGTTTTATTTGCATACAAAATGGTCAAAATAATAAAAACATGATTTTTAACCGGACTTTCAAATCCTTTAAATTGAATTTAGAGAAATATAATCTCTATTGTTCTTCTGTAAAATGTTCAATGTTGATTGTAGAATCTAAAATGTTTTGATTAATTAATTTACTTATGTATCTAATTCATTGTTGCTTGATGTATACATTGTAACTTTTCCTATCTTTATTTTAGCAAAATAAAGATTGTCAATGAATATATATTGGGTATATTTTAGTATAGACATTACCATTGAGGGCTTCCATCATTTTAAAGTAGTCAGCTGGATGGGGATTCTTATGGGTTGGGAGCATTTCTCTTCTTCAAATTGAGTTGCCTATGGTTTGTAAGCCAAAGACTAAGGTCTTGTCCGAGAGCATGAGCCAAGACCAAGATTTAAACCAGGACATTGGTCCCAAGATCCATACCTAAGGAGTTGAGACCATGACAAGTTAAATACATAATATATGTGGACTTGAGTGGTCTCAAGACCAAGACCACAAGACTCCATGGGCCCTTTCTTAAATTCGAAGAAACTTGAGTGGAGTAAAGTAGAGTATAGTTCACTGGAGTACTGTATAGTACAGTACAGTAGAGAAGAGTACAGCACAGCACATTATAGACGTTTATGTTTGGGCTCTTTTTTCCTGAAGTGTGCTCTTGACCACTACCTACATGGTTGCTCAGGATGTATAGCATGGCGCTTGCAAATTTAAAATGGAGATAGCCTCAATGGCGCTGCCTGTGCTGGCACAGATGTCATGCTGGCACAGATGCCATAATGGCACAGATACAAAGATGAGACCTCTATCAATCTCTATGGAGTCAATTGTTTCAGTTGTGACTGCTTTGGTTGGACAATTTAGACTTTTGGACAGATGTACTTCCCACCAAACACATACATACATACATATTTCTTGAAATATTAGATGTTGAGTAGTGAAGCGTCTTAAAAATACATGAAGATTTATTAAACCTGTTCACAAATTTTATCCAATATGTTTGCAGACAGACTACTCACTATGTGGCCATGCTAGAGAGGGGTGCAATCCCATCAGCTGGAGATATAAGTAGGGGTGTGGCTTAATGCAGATTCATTCTACAGTCTTTTAATGTGTGTGTTTTATCAGTCTTTTAATGTGTGTGTTTCATCAGTCTTTTAATGTGTGTGTTTTATCAGTCTTTTAATGTGTGTGTTTCATCAGTCTTTTAATGTGTGTGTTTTATCAGTCTTTTAATGTGTGTGTTTTATCAGTCTTTTAATGTGTGTGTTTCATCAGTCTTTTAATGTGTGTGTTTCATCAGTCTTTTAATGTGTGTGTTTCATCAGTCTTTTAATGTGTGTGTTTTATCAGTCTTTTAATGTGTGTGTTTCATCAGTCTTTTAATGTGTGTGTTTCATCAGTCTTTTAATGTGTGTGTTTCATCAGTCTTTTAATGTGTGTGTTTTATCAGTCTTTTAATGTGTGTGCTTTATCAGTCTTAACGGTAGTGACATCAAAAGGTGGGCCAGCATTTTTTTGGGAAGTATGTTTTAAAATAAACAAATCTACTAATTATACCAGTATCTTTCAATGTAATAATAGAACAACTCAAGATGTTCTGTTGAAATAATAATACTAAAACTATTTAAAAAATCATGAATTGCTTTATTTTCAAACATGAAGTTTAAGAGTCAGTGTGTGAGACAGACATCTCTCAATAGAAACAGCTATATAAACAATGACTTTGTACTATATTAATTGAAAAATATGTTTGTTATTCCCTTGAAGTGAATTAGAATACATCATGATGTAATGAAATGTCCTAAGTTTGGAGACTTAAATGTTTTTCTAAATAGTTTATTATTAATTTTTAAGTGGGACAGCAATTTACAACACTTCTGTAGAGTACCCCAAATACTCTATAGGGAAAAGGATGCCATTTGGGCTGCAGACTTGGTCTCGGTGTCACAGGCTACTGTCACAACCTACAGTCTACTGTGGAATGCAAGTCTACATATTCACCATTGTCTGAGTTCCTGTTATGCTCTGAATTCTGAGTGTAAACAACCATTGAAAACTACAGAATACAGTAATAATAATACTATTAAAATGGCATTTAGTGTGTAGATGAGTTGCGGGCAATACCCTGCTACTAAAGAAACACTAGACGTGTCTGACAGCATGTTACTGTCTCTGTTTTAATGTCCTCTCATTCAAAACTAGATTGTTCGATTTGACATGGCAATGTGATTGAATCAATCTCTGATTTGGTTTAAAATGTTTTATCAGAATATGTTGAAGAAATAAACAACATCGTTCCTCAGATGACTTCTATGTATGTTGAGAACAAACTTTTCTGTGTGTTGTCTGTATCAGATCCAGTGTGTGTGGGCGTCTGTAAAAGTGTGAACAAATTAGGATTAGTGTTATTTCCTGATAGTTGCAGGTTGAAAATACAATCTACACAGGACCATCTAATCAGCCGGTTTACATGGGCAGGAGTTGCAGCTTTCCATGGTAACATCACCATGCAGTAAAATGGTTAAAGCTGCAATATGGCGACCCTAAAACATATTCACGTAGAAATGTGAGTTATAGATCTGTCATTCTCATTGAAAGCAACTCTAAGAAGCGATAGATTTGTTCTATGGGCGCTATGTCTATGCTTCCCATTCTTTTTCGTTTTTGCATCTCTTACATTCGGTTTTGTACACCAGCTTCAAACAGCTGAAAATACAATATTTTTGGTTAGTGAAAATATATTTCACATCAGTTTATATGGTACAATGATTCTCTACACTATACTTGCTTGTTTTGTCACACAAACTAAAATTAGGCAAACTATTAGAATTGTAGCAACCAGAAAATGGGAGCTATTTCTGCATACTGTACCTTTATTAGACAAAGAACAGCTTGTTTTCAGTTATCCAAAACCCTTTAGTTTGTGTTGACTGTATTTATAGATGGGGAAACAGTTTCCAACAGTAAAACTCCAAACATCGCTGGAGGACGTCTTTAATTACTGAAAGGCGTTACATTGGTGGGAAATGCAGGGTTGAACCATTTGAGGGAGTCTCCTAGTGAGGGCTGTGGTCTGATATGGGGAAGTGGAGGATGGGAGTCATGAGTTCAGGTAGTAAGCTTGAGCGACAGTTTAGTTTAAGTAGTAAATTGGGTTTAAGTGACAGAAGGGTCTTTGTTGAGATGGGGAGGACTGGGGTGGGGGTGTAAAGAGAAAGTTGCGGGCAGAGTCATATATATATATATATATATAGAGAGAGAGAGAGAGTTGGGCCAATGCGCATTGTCTGAACGAAGTCGGCACTTTCTCTTCCATAGCCGTTGCTAAGTGAAGATTGACGCTTCCAAGTTATGCTGAAAGTTTTCTAAACCTGTGAAGATGTCCAGTGAAAGCAGATATGCAATTTGTTGACACCACAACACAGTACAGACTTGGATACACATAACTATCCCAAATAAAAATGTCTGTTGTTAAACATAAAACACTGCTCTGTTGTGATTGTTTACAGCAAGAATGAAGACGCTAACATGGCAGCAGTTGTAAAACCTGGCCCCACCCTCTATATGATTCTGGTTGGGGGCAGGGGGATTATTTAGGGTGAGGGCGTTGTTGAGCTGTTGTACTACTGGCAGGTGTGGCCTGCCTCCTGCTGCACCATCTCATCTACGCGTCCCTGCCATTTGTCAATGGTGGTGAAGATCTGGGCGGAGGTGATGGGGTACGTGTAGCGCTCCCTGTCCATCACCTGCTTGTCAATCATCACCATGTTGAAGTTATTATGGGAGATCTGGAGCAGTAACCTAGACAACAGACATCAACACTTCCATCAGGTCAAGGCTGAACACACAATGGTCATTCTGAAGAATGCTGGGAAAATTAGTTGTAGGTTTGTTATGAATGATGATGGTGTGTGTGTGTGTGTACCTGAGTTGTAAGGCCAGCCCTGGAGGGATAAGTCTGTGGCGGATACGGCCGATCTGTGCGGGGTAAATCCCCACCAGCTCAATCACTGTCACATGCCTGAGGTCCAGACCACACTGGGCATGCTGGAACATGCATGCACAAAAGCACACACACACACACACACACACACACACACACACAGCCATTCATATCATAAACACACAAATAACATTGTACACACACTAGCACACTAGCACAGAACATGAAAATGCACTCACATAGACGTTTCACTGAATCTATCACCTGGACAGTTAAAGGCGAGTTTGGAATGACTCACAGCATATGACAAGAGTCACTTCTTTCGTGTCACTTTTAAAGGTCAGGCCTTTTAAAGGCCACTGCCCTTTAATAGCTTTTTATGCCAGAGAACCGTCCAAACAGCCTGAATTTACAGAGAGCACTGGCCTTTAATAGCTTTTTATGCCAGAGAACCCTCCAAACAGCCTGAATTTACAGAGAGCACTGGCCTTTAATAGCTTTTTATTTTTTTATTTTTTTATTTATTTCACCTTTATTTAACCAGGTAGGCTAGTTGAGAACAAGTTCTCATTTGCAACTGCGACCTGGCCAAGATAAAGCATAGCAGTGTGAACAGACAACACAGAGTTACACATGGAGTAAACAATTAACAAGTCAATAACACAGTAGAAAAAAAAGGGAGTCTTATATACATTGTGTGCAAAAGGCATGAGGAGATAGGCGAATAATTAAAATTTTGCAGATTAACACAGATAAATAAAAACAGTATGGGGATGAGGTAGGTAAAAATGGGTGGGCTATTTACCGATAGACTATGTACAGCTGCAGCGATTGGTTAGCTGCTCAGATAGCAGATGTTTGAAGTTGGTGAGGGAGATAAAAGTCTCCAACTTCAGCGATTTTGGCAATTCGTTCCAGTCACAGGCAGCAGAGAACTGGAACGAAAGGCGGCCAAATGAGGTGTTGGCTTTATGGATGATCAGTGAGATACACCTGCTGGAGCGCGTGCTACGGATGGGTGTTGCCATCGTGACCAGTGAACTGAGATAAGGCAGAGCTTTACCTAGCATTGACTTGTAGATGACCTGGAGCCAGTGGGTCTGGCGACGAATATGTAGCGAGGGCCAGCCGACTAGAGCATACAGGTCGCAGTGGTGGGTGGTATAAGGTGCTTTAGTGACAAAACGGATGGCACTGTGATAAACTGCATCCAGTTTGCTGAGTAGAGTGTTGGAGGCAATTTTGGAGAAGACATCGCCGAAGTCGAGGATCGGTTGGATAGTCACTTTTACTAGGGTAAGTTTGGCGGCGTGAGTGAAGGAGGCTTTGTTGCGGAATAGAAAGCCGACTCTAGATTTGATTTTCGATTGGAGATGTTTGATATGAGTCTGGAAGGAGAGTTTACAGTCTAGCCAGACACCTAGGTACTTATAGATGTCCACATATTCAAGGTCGGAACCATCCAGGGTGGTGAACGGTTGAAAAGCATGCATTTGGTTTTACTAGCGTTTAAGAGCAGTTGGAGGCCACGGAAGGAGTGTTGTATGGCATTGAAGCTCGTTTGGAGGTTAGATAGCACAGTGTCCAAGGACGGACCGGATGTATATAGAATGGTGTCGTCTGCGTAGAGGTGGATCAGGGAATCGCCCGCAGCAAGAGCAACATCATTGATATATACAGAGAAAAGAGTCGGCCCGAGGATTGAACCCAGTGGCACCCCCATAGAGACTGCCAGAGGACTGGACAGCATGCCCTCCGATTTGACACACTGAACTCTGTCTGCAAAGTAGTTGGTGAACCAGGCAAGGCAGTCATCCGAAAAACCGAGGCTACTGAGTCTGCCGATAAGAATATGGTGATTGACAGAGTCGAAAGCCTTGGCAAGGTCGATGAAGACAGCTGCACAGTACTGTCTTTTATCGATGGCGGTTATGATATCATTTAGTACCTTGAGCGTGGCTGAGGTGCACCCGTGACCGGCTCGGAAACCAGATTGCACAGCGGAGAAGGTATGGTGGGATTCGAGATGGTCAGTGACCTGTGTGTTGACTTGGCTTTCGAAGACCTTAGATAGGCAGGGCAGGATGGATATAGGTCTGTAACAGTTTGGGTCCAGGGTGTCTCCCCCTTTGAAAAGAGGGATGACTGCGGCAGCTTTCCAATCCTTGGGGATCTCAGACGATATGAAAGAGAGGTTGAACAGGCTGGTAATAGGGGTTGCGACAATGGCGGCGGATAGTTTCAGAAATAGAGGGTCCAGATTGTCAAGCCCAGCTGATTTGTACGGGTCCAGGTTTTGCAGCTCTTTCAGAACATCTGCTATCTGGATTTGGGTAAAGGAGAACCTGGAGAGGCTTGGGCGAGTAGCTGCGGGGGGGGCGGAGCTGTTGGCCGAGGTTGGAGTAGCCAGGCGGAAGGCATGGCCAGCCGTTGAGAAATGCTTGTTGAAGTTTTCGATAATCATGGATTTATCGGTGGTGACCGTGTTACCTAGCCTCAGTGCAGTGGGCAGCTGGGAGGAGGTGCTCTTGTTCTCCATGGACTTCACAGTGTCCCAGAACTTTTGAGAGTTGGAGCTACAGGATGCAAATTTCTGCCTGAAGAAGATGGCCTTAGCTTTCCTGACTGACTGCGTGTATTGGTTCCTGACTTCCCTGAACAGTTGCATATCGCGGGGACTATTCGATGATATTGCAGTCCGCCACAGGATGTTTTTGTGCTGGTCGAGGGCAATCAGGTCTGGAGTGAACCAAGAGCTGTATCTGTTCTTAGTTCTGCATTTTTTGAACGGAGCATGCTTATCTAAGATGGTGAGGAAGTTACTTTTAAAGAATGACCAGGCATCCTCAACTGACAGGATGAGGTCAATGTCCTTCCAGGATACCCGGGCCAGGTCGATTAGAAAGGCCTGCTCACAGAAGTGTTTTAGGGAGCGTTTGACAGTGATGAGGGGTGGTCGTTTGACTGCGGCTCCGTAGCGGATACAGGCAATGAGGCAGTGATCGCTGAGATCCTGGTTGAAGACAGCGGAGGTGTATTTGGAGGGCCAGTTGGTCAGGATGACGTCTATGAGGGTGCCCTTGTTTACAGATTTAGGGTTGTACCTGGTGGGTTCCTTGATGATTTGTGTGAGATTGAGGGCATCTAGCTTAGATTGTAGGATTGTAGCATATCCCAGTTTAGGTCACCTAACAGAACAAACTCTGAAGCTAGATGGGGGGGCGATCAATTCACAAATGGTGTCAGGGCACAGCTGGGAGCTGAGCGGGGTCGGTAGCAGGCGGCAACAGTGAGAGACTTATTTCTGGAGAGAGTAATTTTCTAAATTAGTAATTCGAACTGTTTGGGTATGGACCTGGAAAGTATGATAATACTTTGCAGGCTATCTCTGCAGTAGACTGCAACTCCTCCCCCTTTGGCAGTTCTATCTTGACGGAAAATGTTATAGTTGGGTATGGAAATCTCCAAATTTTTGGTGGCCTTCCTGAGCCAGGATTCAGACACGGCAAGGACATCAGGGTTAGCAGAGTGTGCTAAAGCAGTGAGTAAAACAAACTTAGGGAGGAGGCTTCTGATGTTGACATGCATGAAACCAAGGCTTTTTCGATCACACAAGTCAACAAATGAGGGTGCCTGGGGACATGCAGGGCCTGGGTTTACCTCCACATCACCCGCGGAACAGAGGAGGAGTAGAATGAGGGTGCGGCTAAAGGCTATCAAAACTGTTCGCCTGGAGCGTTGGGGACAGAGAATAAAAGGAGCAGATTTCTGGGCATGGTAGAATATATTCAGGGCATAATGCGCAGACAGGGGTATGGTGGGGTGCGGGTACAGCGGAGGTAAGCCCAGGCACTGGGTGATGATGAGAGAGATTGTATCACTGGACATGCTGGTTGTAATGGGTGAGGTCACCGCATGTGTGGGAGGTGGGACAAAGGAGGTATCAGGGGTATGAAGAGTGGAACTAGGGGCTCCATTGTAAACTAAAACAATGATAACTAACCTGAACAACAGGTATACAAGGCATATTGACATATTTATGCCAGAGAACCCTCCAAACAGCCTGAATTTACAGAGAGCACTGGCCTTTAATAGCTTTTTATGCCAGGGAACCCTCCAAACAGCCTGAATTTACAGAGACCACTGGCCTTTAATAGCTTTTTATGCCAGAGAACCCTCCAAACAGCCTGAATTTACAGAGAGCACTGGCCTTTAATAGCTTTTTATGCCAGAGAACACTCCAAACAGCCTGAATTTTCAGAGAGCACTGGCCTTTTTTACTCTGCCCCATGACATTTTCTGTTTAGCAGGAACTGTGGCACTACACACCCCATCAGCACAACCACTTCAAACACACACATTCTGCTGCGGCACTCAATAAGCAGAATTTTACCTACTCTCCCACTCAGTCTCTCCTTTCTCTCAGCCTTTTTCCTCTTTCTCTCAGTCTTTCTCCTCTTTCTCTCAGCCTTTCTCCTCTCCCTCTCTCCCTCTCTCTCCCTCTCTCTCTCCCTCTCTCCCTCCCTCTCTCTCTCCCTCTCTCCCTCCCTCCCTCTCTCCCTCTCTCCCTCTCTCTCTCCCTCCCTCCCTCTCTCCCTCTCTCTCTCCCTCCCTCTCTCCCTCTCTCTCTCCCTCCCTCCCTCCCTCTCCTCTGTCCTCCCTCCCTCCCTCCCTCCCTCTCCCCTCTCTCCCTCTCTCTCTCCCTCTCTCCCTCTCTCCCTCCCTCCCTCCTTCTCTGTCCCTCCCTCTCCTCTGTCCTCCTTCCCTCTCTCCCTTCCTCTCCATCTATCCCTCCATCCCTCCCTCCATCCCTCCCTCTATCCCTCTATCCCTCCATCCCTCTCTCCCTCACCTGTAGGTCAGTCATCTGGAACCTGTAGTAATGATTGGCAGCAGTGGGAGCAGAGATGATGAGGAGGCGTCGTTTCTCATAGAACTGGTCCAGCAGACCTGAGGCCGTACGCACCCCCACGTTGATGTTCATAGCTGTGACATGACATAATAAAACACTATATACAATTTCATCATATCACATCATCACATTTTATGAATGTAAATTATGTTATTTTTTTGAAACACTTGAATTGCAATTGACAATAAAAAAATTGTTTTTTATTTATTTCATTGCTGTTTTACTCTGTACTGGTCTTGTTGCTAGAAACATTGTTAGCCAATTACCCAGAGTGTATAAGAAGTGCTATGTGAATTGTCACTATATTACACAATACAATAGAAGTATAATACACCTCTATCAGACATTATAAACTGGGTGGTTCAAGCCGTGAATGCTGATTGACTGACAGCCGTGGTATATTTAAGAAATAAGGCATGAGGGGGTGTGGTATATGGTAACCAGTTTATAATAACAATAAGGCACCTCAGGGTTTTGTGATATATGGCCAATATACCACGGCTAAGGGCTGTATACAGGCACTCTGTGTTGCGTCGTGCTTAAGAATAGCCCTTAGCCGTGGTATATTGGCCATATATCACAAAACCCTGAGGTGCCTTATTGTTATTATAAACTGGTTACCAATGTAATTAGGGCAATAAAAATAAATGTTTTGTCATACTCGTCGTATATAGTCTGATATAACACGGCTGTCAGCCAATCAGCAATCAGGGCTCGAACCACCCAGTATATTACAGATTGTATACCACGGTTATGACAAAAAAAATGTTTTTACTGCTCTAATTACGTTGGTAACCAGTTTACAACAGCAATAAGGCAACTCGGGGGTTCGTGGTATATGGCCAATATACCACGGCTAAGGGCTGTATCCAGACACTCCGCGTTGCATTATGCAAAAGAACAGCCCTTAGCCGTGGTATATTGGCCATATACCAGACCCCATTGGGCCTTATTGCTTAAATAACCCACATAAGTATGTGTCACAGACAGTGCTGGTCGATTTCAGAGCAGGCGGTATTGATCTTCTGGATCTCTGTGACCGATCGACAGCCCACCCTGGCCGAGGGAGACATGCCCATGTTCACCTCCAGCGAACCCCTCAGCACCCCTGACCACCGCTTCACTACTGCTAAACACAACATGGTGGATGTGTCATGTACGTTTGTGTGGTGTGTGTGTGTGCGTATGTGTGCACAGACACGTACCTGCACAGTTGGTTTCCGTGCCAGACCAGGTGAGGCCGTACTGGCACACCCTCGCAGCGCTGCCCTGCAGCTCATACCCTCCTGTACTCTTGAACTCACAGGTTGCTCCATAGTTATTACCATCACTATCACACTTCATAAAACCGTTGTCTGGGGGGGTCATGGGGCTGCAGCGACGCACTGGTGGCACAAAACAGATTCAGAAACCACTTTCACAGGAAAAATGTGTAAGTTATGTGATTGTTCCTTCAAATGTTGTCAGAACATTGCCCCAGTAAATTTCAAACTGGCCCTTATGTTGGGGGGTCACCTCGTACTCTGACAGAGAAGCGGCAGCTGCCCTTATTCCCGGCGCGGTCGTAGACGGTGTAGGACATCTTATGGAGACCCTCAGGGAAGTGTCCAGGAGGCTTCCCTTTAAATATAACACTGTAAAAAGCCTCAGTCAAATACTATACTGTGTCAATAGTGCTGAAGCCTAACTAAAGATTTACCCTACTATTACTGCTGCTACTACTACTATTCATTTGGCAATTAAAAATTTTTTACTTCCTGAGAGTCAGATAAACTGATGGATACTATTGTTATGTCTCTGCGTGCAGTTTGAAGGAAGTTGCTAACTTCCACTACGTTGCGCTAACACTAGTTAGCAACGGCACATGAAACTCTCTTCAGACTGCACGCAGGGGCATACAAATGGCATCCATGAGCTTATCTGACTCTGGGTAAGTAGAACAATATTCCTTTAATACTACATGTTAAAGGAAGGGGTTAAGGGTCAGGGGTCAGAGGTCAGACTGACTCGGTGAGGATGCCATCAGCTGTGTCCTTGCCCTCTGGTGTGTCCCAGGTCACCCTGGCTGTGAGCCTGCTTGGCTCTGCTGTCTTCTCCTTCAGGTTAGGACACTTTATTACTGGGATGTCAACATCTACCAGAGAGAGAGCGAGGGGGGAAAGGGAGAAGTAGAGAGAGGGGGAAGTAGAGGAGAAGAGGAAATGTCAGGAGACAGAGACAGGAGAGAAACAGGAAGAGAGAAAAATTAAAAGGAAAACTGTTATCCAGAGTGATCCCCCTGTTCTGTTCTGCGATGTTGTGTCCTGTCTATGTAACTGGGCTGAATCTAGACTAGAGAAGCTATTGTCACTGCAGACCAGGAGAATCAATGTCATTTCACTAGAGCAGAAAGCACTCTACTCCATCACAGCTATGTGTGTGTGTGTGTGTGTGTGTGTGTGTGTGTGTGTGTGTGTGTGTGTGTGTGTGTTACACAACCTGTTCTTCTAAATAACTCAAAAAGTCCAAATCTGACTTTCTTGGACAAAAGAACATGCAATATGAAGTATTGTCTTGAACATTAGTGATAATTTTTGAGTCTCAGGCTTAGCCACAAACACACACACACCACACACACACACACACACACACACACACACACAAATTCAGCCATGCTTATAATTACATAAACACAGTCATTGAACATCTACTTTCTCTGTGAGATTGCTAGTTGGCTGTTGGGTGTAATTTGCTGGTGGGGATGAGGAGGGAGGAATCTGAATCTCACCATATCCATCGTCAGTAATGAAGACAAGCTACAGTGAACAATGTCTCCACAACTGCATTAACAAATCACACACCACCTTAATTAAAATGTGTTTGCATATGAGATGCTACTCCAGTTGTTCTGAGACTGGGATTGTCATAGTTCATAGTGTGTCATGCTTGAGCTAGTAGCACAGGCGTATGGTTACTCACCCTTACACTGTGTGTGTGTGTGTGTGTGTGTGTGTGTGTGTGTGTGTGTGTGTGTGTGTGTGTGTGTGTGTGTGTGTTTGATGTAGGTCTTAGATCTTGATAAAACCCGTCTATAACACAGCCTCATGAAGTCAGTCAGGATTCAGAGTGAATGTGATTTATCATTTAATTGATCCCATAGTCTGGAGAGCAGCCTATATGCAGCTGTTAAACCGTGTGGGGGTTGGAATTAGGATGTGGTTAAATTCAATGTGCTTTTGACGTGGAAACCTCAATAATAATCACATAGCTACAGACACAGACACACACACCACAAACACACTGTACATCTGTAAATGCACGGACGAACACACACACATACACACGCTCTCTGACTAACCCACACAGACGCTCTCTCCTGAGGTCCAGGTCTTGTGGTACTGGCAGGTGACAGTATTGGGCCCCTTCAGATTGTATCCAGGGGAGCAGAAGAACTCACAGTGGGAGTTAAGGTAGGATCCGTCTGAACACGTATAGCCCCCATTCGCAGGCATCTGCAGCTTAGGACAGTGAATCTCTGACATAGAAACATAAATGAATAGTCCATACATGTCTGATTGTCACGTAGATGGTCAGGTAGCTGGACACACAACTCTATTTTTGGTGTAGAGGTGTGTGTCCAGTGATGTTGTGTCTCGCCAGTAGTACAGGTGTGTGTGTGTGTGTGTGTGTGGTGGTCTCACCCCTGCAGGCATAGCTCCCTGACCAGTGTTTGCTGGCCATACACACCACCTCTGTGTGTCCATGCTGCACCTGGTAACCCCTCTTACAGCGGATCTTACAGCGCGATCCCAGAGTATTCCCCGCCGGGACTGCGACAGCTCACATTACCGTGCTTCACCTTGATGGGGGCGCACCAAGGGGTCCCTAAAAACAGGGGTGGGAACGGAGTGAGAGGGAGAATTACAGTGCATTTGGAAAGTATTCAGACCACATGACTTCTTCCACATTTTGCTACGTTACAGCCTTATTCTAAAATGAATTAAATAAATATTATTCCTCATTAATCTACACACAATGCCCCATGATGACAAAAAATACTATTCAGACCCTTTGCTATGAGACTCCAAATTGAGCTCAGGTGCATCCTGTTTCCATTGATCATCCTTGAGATGTTTCTACAACTTGGTTAAAGTCCACCTGTGGTAAATTCAATTGAATGGACATGATTTGGAAAGGCACACACCTGTCTACATAAGGTCCCACAGTGGACAGTGCATGCATTTTTTTATTCCAGTTTAGAATAAGGCTGTAACGTAACAAAATGTGGAAAAAGTCAAGCAGTCTGAATACTTTCCGAATGCACTGTATACCATTCATATAAAAGAGTGAAATAAAACCTACTGGTTCAGCTATCCATCCATAGAAAATAGAAATATTATTTTTGCATCAATGTAAATAAACTAGAGTTGTGTGGACATCCATGTTTTCTTACCTTACACACATACTCTCTTAATTTTAGAGAGAGCAGGCACTGACTTACCCATAGCAACATACATAACCTATCCCCACTGACCACAGGACAGTGTTTACAGCATAGACTAGAGAGGTAAAAGCTGCAGTGCTAGTGTTCACCCACCAATCAATCATCACAGGTAGATAAACAGATACAATGGGTTTGTCACTTACCATAGTCCACACTGACATAATAAGAAATGCTTGCTTGAATAAAGAAGAGACCGAGGGGTTGAGAGAGAAGGAAAAGGTGTGTTTGAGGGTGTGTGCTTGTGTTCGTCTGTCTTTGGTCGCTGTAGATACAGTGGATTCAAATGGGATCATTCAATCATAGTGTTGATTAGAGGTACTTAACCCCTTCAATTCAACTATCAACAAATAAAACCTTCAGAATAGAGGCTGAAGTGGATGATAATTAAGAGCTGATTTACAGCAATATGGTCATAATCAAATCAAACTTTATTTGTCACATGCGCCTAATACAACAAGTGTGGACCTTACTGTGAAATTACCGTGAAAATAATAAAAAGTAACACAATAACATAACAATAACGAGGCTATATAAAGGAGGCACCGGTACCGAGTCAGTGTGCGTGCGGGGGTACAGGTTAGAGGTCACAGAGAAAACAGTCTATGACTTGGGTGACTGGAGTCTCTGACAATTTTATGGGCTTTCCTCTGACACCGCCTATTATATAGGTCCTGGATGTCAGGAAGCTTGGCCCCAGTGATGTACTGGGCCGCACGCACTACCCTCTGTAGTGCCTTACGGTCAGATCCCGAGCAGTTGCCATACCAGTTGGTGATGCAACCGGTCAGGATGCTCTCGATGGTGCAGCTGTAGAACTTTTTGAGGAGCTGGGGACCCTTGCCAAATCTTTTCAGTCTCCTGGGGGAGAAAAGGTTTTTGTCGTGCCCTCTTCACGATTGTCTTGGTATGTTTGGACCATGATAGATCGTTGGTGATGTGGACACCAAGGAACTTGAAACTCTCTACCCACTCCACTACAGCCCCGTTGATGTTAATGGGGTCCTGTTCGGCCCGCCTTTTCCTGTAGTCCACGATCAGCTCCTTAGCTTTGCTCACATTGAGGGAGATGTTGTTGTTCTGGCACCACACTGCCAGTTCTCTGACCTCCTCTCTATAAGCTGTCTCATTGTTGTGATCAGGCCTACCACTGTTGTGTTGTCAGTAAACTTAATGATGGTGTTGGAGTCGTGTTTGGCCACACAGTCATGGGTGAACAGGGAGTACAGGAGGGGACTAAGTACACACCCCTGAGGGGCCCCAGTGTTGAGAATCAGCGTGGCAGACGTGTTGTCACCTACCCCTACCACCAGAGGAAGGTGTTAAGTTCCAGGGTCCTTAGCTTAGTGGTGAGCTTCGTGGGCACTATGGTGTTGAACGCTGAGCTGTAGTCAATGAACAGCATTCTGACATAGGTGTTCCTTTTGTCCAGGTGGGAAAGGGCCGTGTGGAGTCAGATTGAGGTTGCGTCATCTGTGGATCTGTTGGAAAGGTATGCAAATTGAAATGGGTCTAGGGTATCCGGGAGGATGCTGTTGATGTGAGTCATGACCAGCCTTTCAGAGCACTTCATGGCTACCGACGTGAGTGCTACGCGCGGTTATCATTTAGGAAGGTTACCTTCGCTTCCTTGGGCACAGGGACTATGGTAGTCTGCTTGAAACATGCAGGTATTACAGACTCAGTCAGGGAGAGGTTGAAAATGTTAGTGAAGACACTTGCCAGTTGGTCCGAGCATGCTTTGAGTACACATCCTGGTAATCCATCTGTGTGAATGTTGACCTGTTTAAAGGCCTTGCTCACATCGGCTACCGAGAGCGTTATCACACAGTCATCCAGAACAGCTGGTGCTCTCGTGCATGCTCTGGATGACTATGTGATAACGGTCTCGGTAGCCTATGTGAGCAAGATCTTGAAACAGGTCAACATTCACAAAGCCGCGGGGCCAGATGGATTACCAGGACGTGTAATAATCGTGAGGATAAAGATTTGTCAGAAGATTTGTCATCTTTCCTCTGCCAGTTGGACCACTCTATCCATCCTTCAAACACTTGTGTAAAGATTCCTTTAGAGAATGTGAAGTTTGAGGGGACACCAGGTTCGTATTCCAGGAAAATAAAACCTTTGGTTTGACCTAGAGGGTAAGGTTCCATGTCCAACTGACCACAATGATACGTTGGAAGTTAGTTTGGCATAATTGTCAGTTTGTAAAACACAGTGAACGGATGCAGAATATCGGCATCTTGTGGACAGAAAATGAACCCAAGTGTAGACATCACATTT
This sequence comes from Oncorhynchus nerka, assembly GCF_034236695.1. Taxonomy (NCBI): domain Eukaryota; kingdom Metazoa; phylum Chordata; class Actinopteri; order Salmoniformes; family Salmonidae; genus Oncorhynchus; species Oncorhynchus nerka. The sequence continues at coordinate 68,148,578 of NC_088398.1, read as the reverse complement.
CTAGGCTATTCAAGTAACAATTATTCCCCCATGTTTTTAAAAAGTAAAAAGTTATTGCTTTGCGTTTCAGAGACTTACGTCAACCCTAAACTCTCCTGCATGTTGAAAGCGAGTGTCTGAGAGTGTGGAAAAGTGTGAGAGCATGTGGCAGCAGAGCTTGATCAAAGCATTCACCTCCATTTCTACGAGCATATGTGTCTTCATCATCTCCATAGACATAGTAGGCCGACCCTGGGAAAATATGAGGGAGAAGAAAGCTGCTAGTTACCAGGCAAGGAGAGAGCAAGGCTTTGTTCGGGATAAGAGTAGGGCTGCATTCAAAGGGATTAGCAACATTTCAAAACATGACGTAGGCCTCATCCTTGAGCAAGAGTTTGGGTTGGATTTTACTGGTGTTTTGCCAGAGGGAATTATTAAATCAAGGCTATCACTGTTGGAAAACATTGCTGAGCTATACCTCCAAAGAGAACCCCAGAGGTTGGACCATAAGAGAGATCTCTTGAAAAGGGGTGGCAGGTAGCCTAGTGGTTAGAGTGTTGGGCCAGTAACTGAAAGGTTGCTGGATCAAATCCCTGAGCTGACATGGTACAAATCTGTTGTTCTGCCCCTGAACAAGGCAGTTAACCCACTGTTGGCTGTTATAAATAAGAATTTGTTCTTAACTGGCTTGCCTAGTTAAATAAAGGTTACACAACACACACAGAGAGAAGATAAACCCCATGGGAGCCTTTCTCCCCAGCAGGTTTGTGCTTAGTGAAACGTTGCTGTAAAACCAGTAAGCATGAATGTGACCCAGGGTGTTGTTGTGCAGTCACCAACATACTTACTGTGATATTGGTTTCCTCTTCTTCTTGGTCACTGGTTTGAGAGAGATAGAAAGATGATAGCAAATAATGGCCTTTGATTGCTTTCACCTGTCAAGTTCTTTGACAATAGTTGTCAAAAGGAAAGAAGATAAGAGTATTGGGACATCACTTGTCAAGCAGACAATGCTTCGCTGTCACAGCAAAATTACTGCATGATCCAGAACATTCTGCTTCAAAATTATACATGACCATTCAATGGAAAATAAAGGAAGAGTGACATGAGGGAGAGAGAATGGGTGATAGAAGAGTGAGGAGATGGGGGGAGAGAAAATGGGTAAGGGGAGTGACCAGCTGAGGACGTCATGGACCCCAGCCCTGTATGAATCTGTCCCCTGTTCTGAATCCTTAAGGGACATAACAGACAGAGAAGAGTTTCACTCCTGCTACAGCCTTAAGTTCTCCGCCCTATGGGTTTACACATGTCTATCAATGGCTGTCTGATACTCTAATTACATTCTGTCACTGAGACGTGAGTGTCGGACTTTCCTCTCCTTAACGTGGCTTTTCTGTCAAACGAACACGACCTGTCTGGAACAGAAATCACAAGGGTTTGATGTTCCTCAAAGGGGAATTCTTTCACCGCTGCGGTCTGAGGAGAAGCTAGATGACCGCTGCAGTGCACCCGTCTTTACTTTGTGCCTCCAGCTCTGTCAACACACACACACACACACACACACACACACACTGCAGTTTTAGCAGTCAGATCACACTGGTATTGAGGACATCCTCACACAGACTTTGATCCGATTTAGCTGGCTGAGGGGAAATCTCAAGCTTGCAGACAATTCACTGCCTACAGTGAGGTTGTGTAATACGACCTTACATAGTACAAGCACCCCACCAGAGAGCACATGGAGCTACACATCTCTACTGGGCTTGGTTATGGAGCCATAACAACAGATAATAGAGTCAAGCTAACACAAACATAGGCCTTCATTTCTGTCTCTACCGAGACTGTTCTACAGATTGCTATCCTGCTTCAATAATGAAAGTTCTGCTCGGAAAACCTAACTTCCTAGTTTTGTTTTTCCGTAAGAAATAGACTCCTACATGGGCCCTACTGACATACACCATACCAGCAGAGAGCCAGCACAGCCTATGGTAGGGGATATTTCCCCAGACACAGAGCACCACATCCACATCCTTAGAGACAGCCAGGTAGACTGGCACTCACATCCCATCCAGGGAACTGCAGCAGAGGGCCTAACACATTATTATAGACTGTCAATCTCTCTCTCCCTCCCTAAGGGATCTTACAATATCTTACAATAAAGCTGACTCCAGAACAGCCAGGGGTAAAATAACACTTTGATTGACTTGAAACTATCTCATCCACATCATCAACACGAGCCAGCCTTGAATGCAAGCTGATATGCTGAAAGGTTGACAGTATAAAGGTTCCTTTTATTACTTATTTCCCATTTGGTTAACATCAGTGAGTGAATACAGGCTAGATCCTGATCATACAAGATCAAAGAAAGAGACGGCTTACATCCACTCCAAATGGTATGTCTCTCAGATAGCATCCCGGCCTTAGCTCTCTCTTTCTCTCTCCGCTCCTCTCTTATTTTTTCTTCTCTCACAGTGAAAACGGCTCCTCAGAGGGTGGAAAGACGTCAGAGAGAACAGAGTGACAGAGAGAGAGAGAGAGAGAGAGGGAGAGGCTCTCCTATCAAGCTCAGAGAACAACAGGACCATAGGGAACACAAATGGAGGTTCCAATCAGATCAATAATGTAGAAACATGCCAGGAGGGGAAGTGAATAGATAGTACAGATAGTACAGATAGTAACAGATAGTACAGATAGTAACAGATAATACAGATAGTACAGATAGTAACAGATAGTACAGATAGTACAGACAGTACAGATAGTACAGATAGTACAGATAGTGAAGACAGTACAGATAGTACAGATAGTACAGATAGTACAAATAGTACAGACAGTAACAGATAGTACAGATAGTACAGATAGTACAGACAGTAACAGATAGTACAGATAGTAACAGATAGTACAGATAGTAACAGATAATACAGATAGTACAGATAGTACAGATAGTACAGACAGTAACAGATAGTAACAGATAATACAGATAGTACAGATAGTACAGATAGTAACAGATAGTACAGATAGTACAGATAGTACAGACAGTACAGACAGTACAGATAGTACAGATAGTACAGACAGCCTCTGTTGTTTTATCTGGGAACAAGGCAACAGTAAACACGGGCCAATTAGTAACAATTATTCAAACGTATGTTGTGTGGATAAATGAGAGAGAAAAAACATATATACTGTATATGCTTGTTCAATGTTTGGTGGAGGACAAACAGTCCCACACTGTAGCTCAAACAGGACAGGAGACACCAAAAGTATGTGGACACGTGCTCGTCGAACATCTCATTGGGCATTAATATGGAGTTGGTCCCCCCTTTGCTGCTATAACAGCCTCCACTCTTCTGGGAAGGCTTTCCACTAGATGTTGGAACATTGCTCCGGAGACTTGCTTTCATTCAGCCACAAGAGCATTAGTGATGTCAGGCATTCATGTTGGGTGACTGGGCCTGGCTCGCAGTCAGCTTTCCAATTCATCCCAAAGGTGTTTCAATGAGGTTGAGGTCAGGGCTCTGTGCAGGCCACTCAAGTTCTCAACAAACCATTTACGTATGGACCTCGCTTTGTGCACAGGGGCATTGTCATTCTGAAACAGGAAAGGGCCTTCCCCAAACTGTTGCCACAAAGTTGGAAGCACTGACTCAACTAGAAAGTCATTGTATGCTGTAGTGTTTAGATTTCCATTCACTGATACTAAAGAAAACATCCCCAGACCATTATACCGCCTCCACCAAACTTTACAGTTGGCACAATGCATTCGGGCAGGTAGCGTTCTCCTGGCATCTGCAAAACCCAGATTCTGGGACTGCCAGATGGTGAAGGTTGATTCATCACTCCAGAGAACGAGTTTCCACTGCTCCAGTGTTGAATGGTGGTGAGCTTTACACCACTTCAGCAGACGCTTGGCATTGCGCATGGTGATCTTAGGCTTGTGCGCGGCTGCTCGGCTATGCAAAACCATTTCATGAAGCTCCCGACTAACAGTTATTGTGCTGACGTTGCTTCCAGGGGCAGTTTGGAACTCGGTAGTTGTTACGTTCCCCAGTTTATGTGTTGTAGTTTGTGTTTGTGCATGTGTTTATTTCAGGAAATGGCTTCCTGAAATCCCTCAAGCAGCTGATTGGTCGACTCCATGGCTAATTGGAGAGCTGACCCCGCCCCCTCGTCAAGACTCAGCTGTCTCCAATTACCAATTCAATCTGAAGCTATATAAAAAAGCCAGTGTTCTGTTCAGGAGAGAGAGAGATTTGCTGGGAGGTCATTGCAGAGATTTTGCTAGAGGTTGATTTTGCTGGGAGTTCATTGCTGAGAGTTGGTATGTTTTGTGAGTTTGTTGCTCAGATAGAGCTTATTTGATGTCCTTAGTTTGTTTGTGAAAATGGTTTAATATTCTGTTTCATTTGTTCCCAGGGGAGAAGGGGAAGGCACCTAGGGAGTGCTTAGGCAAGAGGCCCGCGGGCATACATATACCCGTAGCATATTCGCTGTCTAGGCACACTAGGTAAGACCTGGGCGGACCACCCCCTGTATTTTGGTTAGGGCACCAGGTGGTGCTAAATTGGGTAAATATTGGTTAGGCAGGTAAGATAGGAGAGGGGGCTTTGAGATTTACTTTCTTTGCTTTGGTTCCGTCCAGCCCCTTTTCCCCATATTTCCGTGTAAAGGACTAAAGTCCTTGTAAACGGTACCACATTCTGCTTGTTGTCATTCTTACTCGCACCTACAGTCCATACCTTTTTCACTTCACGGAGAGTTTAATTGTAGCATGGTGTTGCGTTCCCTCTTCATAGAGGCGTGCGTAACAGTAGTGATGTAGCCGAAGACAGATGGTCCCGTTCTGTGAGCTTGTGTGGACTACCACTTTGCAGCTGAGCCGTTGTTGCTCCTAGATGTTTCCACTTCACAATAACAGCACTTACAGTTGATCAGGGCTGCTCTAGCAGGAAAGACATTTGATGAACTGACTTGTTGGAAAGGTGCCATCCTATGACGGTGCCTCATTGAAAGTCAATGAGCTCTTCAGTACGGGCCATTCCACTACCAATGTTTGTCTATAGAGATTGCATGGCTGTGTGCTCGATATTATACACCTGTCAGCAACGGGTGTCCACTAATTTTAAGGGGAGGCCACATACTTGGAATTTGAGTTGATTACCATAGCAACCCCTTGGGCCAATCAGTGTAAATGTCATATCTCTATGGCAAGACACATCATTCAATCAAGTTTTGTCAAAATTGGGCCAGTGGTGTCTGAGGTATCGCGTGTGATTAATGTACATACTATCGTACATGCAAACGGAAGGAAACAGATCCATAACCGCCCGCCCAATCAGAAACACAGACTGAAGACAGCGGAATGGTTCTACCATCTCTTTCTCTCTGTTTCCATCTTTCTCAACCAGTGGCGTGTATTCATGGATGCCAACAGAAACCAGACTTCCCCAGTAAAATTTACCAAGAAAACAACATACAAAATATGTGTTTCAGAAATATCTTTCAATTCGCAAGAGGCTGAATATATCTCAATGGAGAAAGCATCCAAGAGAACAAAATTGTGCCCCTCTGTGTCAGTATGTGTAGCGTATCTGATGCAGTCTGGTCAAAATGAGTATAACATTGTTGCCGCCTGTAGCATTGAATGCAAGGGAAGCCAGCGAGCGTTTGGCCTCTCTTGATAAAAAAGTATAAAATAATAGTCAATCAGCTTTGAGCTATACTGAGTGAGCTCAGCTTTGAAAAAAGGTGTCAAGGAAAGTGCTTCACACCAATCCCATCACATCAAAAGCCAAAGGTGGAATTGGAATTGAAAAATGTAATTGTTGCATCATCTCGTTGTGTAGTTGTCCTCGGGTGGCTAGCTAGTTAGCTAAAATTGTCCCTTTCCTAAATTAGCCATGGATGGAGATAGGGATTTGGACTTGTGGTTTTACTTAATTCTCCGTACTGGCTAATGATTATAACGGTGATTCTGATCCAACCATAAATTCATACATTGTGCCTCTGGCATGACAGGATGGAAGTTCAACATGTAGCTAGTAGGCTAATGTTAACTAGCTGGGTCATCGTTACAAATAAAAGGATGTTAGGCTGGTAAGCAAGAACTTTAGCCAGGTAGCCTAGGACAACAAAAACGTGTACTGTATGACAGAGTCATAGACCGTTTAGGCAACATGAAAGAGAGGAGGATGGCATTGGCATTTTTCAACAAGAAGGGTGAGTCAACATGATTTTTCTACTTTCATTCACGCACACACACACACACACACACACACACACACACACACACACACACACACACACACACACACAGAAAATGGAAAGGCACATCATATTTAGCATATGTTGATTGGACTAAATTGTTATTGGTATCTTTTAGATGCATCTTTTAAGGTGATTAGATCATGTAGAAATGTTGATGTTGAAATGGTGCTGGAATAGTTGAAGCAGCTCCTGTTTTCTTTGTGACTTGTGGTAACTCTCCATGGTTCTAAACCAATAGTTGTCTAGAAGTCCGAAAATGTTGGAAACATTAACTTGATTGACCTGCTGTTTAAAACAACTAGCGTTTCTAAAAGACAAAAAAATTAAAAATATTTGTAAAAATCTTGAGCGAGAGGCTTGGATGCCCAATAGATTAAATCCACTTAGTGGTCCACTTAGTAACTGTTTGTTCCATGCAATATGTTTTGTGGAATTCACCGGACTTCATGTTGCTCTGGTTTTGTGATGAAACAAATGTGTGGTTGAATTTATCATGCCACTGTGTCTTCTTATTGTCTCAGCGCTAGGCCTATACAGTGCCTTCGGAAAGTATTCAGACCCCTTGACCTTTTCCACATTTTGTTAGGTTAAAGCCTTATTCAAAATGTATTTTTTTTATTCTTCATCAATCTACACACAATAATACCCCAAAATGAGAACGCAAAAACATGATTTTAGAAATTTTGACTAATTTATATATATTTTAAAAAACATGGGTATGACGCTACAAGCTTGGAAAACCTGTATTTGGGGAGTTTCTCCCATTCTTCTCTGCAGATCCTCTCAAGATCGGTCAGGTTGGATGTGGAGCGTTGCCTACAGCTATATAATAAGGTATTTCTGTTTTTATTTTTAATACATTTGTAAAAATGTCTAGAACCTGTTTTTGCTTAGTCATTATGGGGTATTGTTTGTAGATTTTTGAGTATTTTTATTTATTTAATCGATTTCAGAATAAGGCTGTAATGTAACAAAATGTGGAAAAAGTCAAGGGGTCTGAATACTTTCTCGAAGGCACTGTATATCATGGTCACAAGGCATATGAACTAATAGGTTAAAGAGCAAACAATGCAATTATCACAACACAAAATCGAGGTTGTAATATGGATTTTCCCCCCTGGCTTGACTTCCCTGGTGATTTTACACACACCGCTACTGTCCTCAATCAACCCCTCTCTCTATCTCCTTCTCTTTCTCTCTCTAACATCACATGCTCACCGACACCTTTCTTATTGCATCGATCACTCACTCTCTCACTGTCATGCACTCTCTTTCTCTCTTTCTTTCATCATGCATAATGTGAAGAACCAATACTTGTGCTATTTCAGTAGTATTAAAGGCATTGCATGGTCAATCTCAATTGGCTGTACAGCATTTACGGTGATCCTGCGGCTGCAAAAGTCAGGGCATTCATACTTCTTGCGCTTCACAGAGCAGTTGAGCAGAGCTGTTGTGAAGGATGTTGTCGAGGAAGTGAGTTTGTGTTTATATAGGACCTCCCGCCCCCACCTACCGTCAACCAATCATGTCAATGCTGAGCTATACGGAGCCCTCCACATTATTACAAAATTTGGGAGACACACGGTGATGCGATACAGATATCTATTTGGCCTCTGAATGCCCCCAGAGGCTCCACAATTGCATAACACCCTCCATCCATATGGATATAGCATCAAGCATAAATTGGCTTTCAGTAAACTGTCCGGCTTAGAGATTTCCCTGGGTTACATCACACTGTGTTATAACTAGTTATTGGGGGAAAATCAATACAGTTACATATCGCAATATTATTATGGATGATATTATTTGATACTTTGACTCCAAGTATCGATTAGTATATATTTATTTTTTGCTAGTGTTAGGTAGTGCTATTTGTCTCTCTTGTCGTGATGTGTTTTGTCTATATATATATATATATATATATATACATATTTTTTAAAATCCCAACCCCTGTCCCGCAGGAGGCCTTTTGCCTTTTGGTAGGCCGTCATTGTAAATAATAATTTGTTCTTAAACTGACTTGCCTAGTTAAATAAAGGTTCAATAAAAATAAATCAAATGTTTGGAACATCAAATCGCAATAAATCCCAGTATTGAATCGCAATACATCTAGAATCTTAAGAATCGCAATACATATTGTATCGGCACCTAAGAGAACCAACCATCAAACACTTCCCTTCCCAGTTGCCAGCCACCTTCATATAATATAATGCCCAGGAGGTAACATCAACACTCAGCCTGTCTCTCAGTATAGACACCTCAATGTACTGTGCACTACCATAGGAAAGAGAGGCAGCCAAATAAAGACTAGAAAAACCCAAACCATCCTTCCAACCCCCTTTAACACACACATACACACACAAACAAACACACACAGATGCTGCCACATAAACAAAGAGTATAACTAACAACCCCATAACCAACACCCTTGTTAAATCAACACCCCCATTAACACCACACACACACACCAGTGACATCAGTTTCAGCTATCTGAGTCAGTTTGACAAGCTGTGTTTGCCCTGTCAGTGTAAATCTACAGTAACTCCAGTGGCGTGTGTATGTACTTGTTCCAGCCTGTGGATCAGACAGAAGTGGTGAGCTGCGCCACCACTGAACAAGACATTTAAATCTCCAACACAACACCCTCACACACTCTCAAGAACACACACACAATCTCTCACTCTATTTGACAAACTGCTATCTTTGGTATGGGCACCCATTGCATATATACACCGTGACAGACTAGAAATGGGGCAGAAATAGATATAGTTACATGTTGGGATGATATTTTTGACGATATATTGTATCGTTTTGACAATATCACAATACTATTGTTGCGGTCGTTTGCTGTACCTGCACCAAAAGTTAAGTATATCTTCTTTTCAGCACTTTTATCGGTGTCCTGATCAAAACTCGTTTTCTCATGGCCCTCCCTTGTCCCTCTGCAACAAAGATGCTCCCTTGTCCCTCTGCAACAGAAAGATGCTCCCTTGTCCCTCTGCAACAGAAAGATGCTCCCTTGTCCCTCTGCAACAGAAAGATGCTCCCTTGTCCCTCTGCAACAGAAAGATGCTCCCTTGTCCCTCTGCAACAGAAAGATGCTCCCTTGTCCCTCTGCAACAGAAAGATGCTCCCTTGTCCCTCTGCAACAGAAAGATGCTCCCTAGTCCCTCTGCAACAGAAAGATGCTCCCTTGTCCCTCTGCAGCAGAAAGATGCTCCCTTGTCCCTCTGCAACAGACAGATGCTCTCTTGTCCTTCTGCAGCAGACAGATGCTCTCCTGTCCCTCTGCAACAGACAGATGCTCTCTTGTCCCTCTGCAACAGACAGATGCTCTCTTGTCCTTCTGCAACAGACAGATGCTCTCTTGTCCTTCTGCAACAGACAGATGCTCTCTTGTCCTTCTGCAACAGACAGATGCTCTCTTGTCCTTCTGCAACAGACAGATGCTCTCTTGTCCCTCTGCAACAGACAGATGCTCTCTTGTCCCTCTGCAACAGACAGATGCTCTCTTGTCCCTCTGCAACAGACAGATGCTCTCTTGTCCCTCTGCAACAGACAGATGCTCTCTTGTCCCTCTGCGGCAGACAGATGCTCTCTTGTCCCTCTGCGGCAGACAGATGCTCTCTTGTCCCTCTGCGGCAGACAGATGCTCTCTTGTCCCTCTGCGGCAGACAGATGCTCTCTTGTCCCTCTGCGGCAGACAGATGCTCTCTTGTCCCTCTGCGGCAGACAGATGCTCTCTTGTCCCTCTGCGGCAGACAGATGCTCTCTTGTCCCTCTGCGGCACAGATGCTCTCTTGTAAAGACAGATGCTCTCTTGTCCCTCTGCGGCAGACAGATGCTCTCGTCCCTCTGCGGCAGACAGATGCTCTCTTGTCCCTCTGCGGCAGACAGATGCTCTCTTGTCCCTCTGCGGCAGACAGATGCTCTCTTGTCCCTCTGCGGCAGACAGATGCTCTCTTGTCCCTCTGCGGCAGACAGATGCTCTCTTGTCCCTCTGCGGCAGACAGATGCTCTCTTGTCCCTCTGCGGCAGACAGATGCTCTCTTGTCCCTCTGCGGCAGACAGATGCTCTCTTGTCCCTCTGCGGCAGACAGATGCTCTCTTGTCCCTCTGCGGCAGACAGATGCTCTCTTGTCCCTCTGCGGCAGACAGATGCTCTCTTGTCCCTCTGCGGCAGACAGATGCTCTCGTCCCTCTGCGGCAGACAGATGCTCTCGTCCCTCTGCGGCAGACAGATGCTCTCGTCCTTCTGCGGCAGACAGATGCTCTCGTCCTTCTGCGGCAGACAGATGCTCTCGTCCTTCTGCGGCAGACAGATGCTCTCGTCCTTCTGCGGCAGACAGATGCTCTCGTCCCTCTGCGGCAGACAGATGCTCTCGTCCCTCTGCGGCAGACAGATGCTCTCGTGTCCCTCTGCGGCAGACAGATGCTCTCGTGTCCCTCTGCGGCAGACAGATGCTCTCGTGTCCCTCTGCGGCAGACAGATGCTCTCGTGTCCCTCTGCGGCAGACAGATGCTCTCGTGTCCCTCTGCGGCAGACAGATGCTCTCGTGTCCCTCTGCGGCAGACAGATGCTCTCTTGTCCCTCTGCGGCAGACAGATGCTCTCTTGTCCCTCTGCGGCAGACAGATGCTCTCTTGTCCCTCTGCGGCAGACAGATGCTCTCTTGTCCCTCTGCGGCAGACAGATGCTCTCTTGTCCCTCTGCGGCAGACAGATGCTCTCTTGTCCCTCTGCGGCAGACAGATGCTCTCTTGTCCCTCTGCGGCAGACAGATGCTCTCTTGTCCCTCTGCGGCAGACAGATGCTCTCTTGTCCCTCTGCGGCAGACAGATGCTCTCTTGTCCCTCTGCGGCAGACAGATGCTCTCTTGTCCCTCTGCGGCAGACAGATGCTCTCTTGTCCCTCTGCGGCAGACAGATGCTCTCTCGTCCCTCTGCGGCAGACAGATGCTCTCTCGTCCCTCTGCGGCAGACAGATGCTCTCTCGTCCCTCTGCGGCAGACAGATGCTCTCTCGTCCCTCTGCGGCAGACAGATGCTCTCTCGTCCCTCTGCGGCAGACGGATGCTCTCTCGTCCCTCTGCGGCAGACGGATGCTCTCTCGTCCCTCTGCGGCAGACGGATGCTCTCGTCCCTCTGCGGCAGACGGATGTCCCTCTGCGGCAGACGGATGCTCTCTCGTCCCTCTGCGGCAGACGGATGCTCTCTCGTCCCTCTGCGGCAGACGGATGCTCTCTCGTCCCTCTGCGGCAGACGGATGCTCTCTCGTCCCTCTGCGGCAGACGGATGCTCTCTCGTCCCTCTGCGGCAGACGGATGCTCTCTCGTCCCTCTGCGGCAGACGGATGCTCTGTCCCTCTCGTCCCTCTGCGGCAGACGGATGCTCTCGTGTCCCTCTGCGGCAGACGGATGCTCTCGTGTCCTCTGCGGCAGACGGATGCTCTCGTGTCCCTCTGCGGCAGACGGATGCTCTCGTGTCCCTCTGCGGCAGACGGATGCTCTCGTGTCCCTCTGCGGCAGACGGATGCTCTCGTGTCCCTCTGCGGCAGACGGATGCTCTCGTGTCCCTCTGCGACAGACGGATGCTCTCGTGTCCCTCTGCGACAGACGGATGCTCTCGTGTCCCTCTGCGACAGACGGATGCTCTCGTGTCCCTCTGCGACAGACGGATGCTCTCGTGTCCCTCTGCGACAGACGGATGCTCTCGTGTCCCTCTGCGACAGACGGATGCTCTCGCGTCCCTCTGCGACAGACGGATGCTCTCGTGTCCCTCTGCGACAGACGGATGCTCTCGTCCCTCTGCGTGTCCCTCTGCAGACGGATGCTCCCTCTGCGACAGACGTCCGTCCCTCTGCGGCAGACGGATGCAGATCTCGTGTCCCTCTGCGGCAGACGGATGCTCTCGCGTCCCTCTGCGGCAGACGGATGCTCTCGCGTCCCTCTGCGGCAGACGGATGCTCTCGCGTCCCTCTGCGGCAGACGGATGCTCTCGCGTCCCTCTGCGGCAGACGGATGCTCTCGCGTCCCTCTGCGGCAGACGGATGCTCTCGCGTCCCTCTGCGGCAGACGGATGCTCGCAGACGTGTCCCTCTGCGGCAGACGGATGCTCTCGTGTCCCTCTGCGGCAGACGGATGCTCTCGTGTCCCTCTGCGGCAGACGGATGCTCTCGTGTCCCTCTGCGGCAGACGGATGCTCTCGTGTCCCTCTGCGGCAGACGGATGCTCTCGTGTCCCTCTGCGGCAGACGGATGCTCGTGTCCCTCTGCGGCAGACGGATGCTCTCGTGTCCCTCTGCGGCAGACGGATGCTCTCGTGTCCCTCTGCGGCAGACGGATGCTCTCGTGTCCCTCTGCGGCAGACGGATGCTCTCGTGTCCCTCTGCGGCAGACGGATGCTCTCGTGTCCCTCTGCGGCAGACGGATGCTCTCGTGTCCCTCTGCGGCAGACGGATGCTCTCGTGTCCCTCTGCGGCAGACGGATGCTCTCGTGTCCCTCTGCGGCAGACGGATGCTCTCGTGTCCCTCTGCGGCAGACGGATGCTCTCGTGTCCCTCTGCGGCAGACGGATGCTCTCGTGTCCCTCTGCGGCAGACGGATGCTCTCGTGTCCCTCTGCGGCAGACGGATGCTCTCGTGTCCCTCTGCGGCAGACGGATGCTCTCGTGTCCCTCTGCGGCAGACGGATGCTCTCGTGTCCCTCTGCGGCAGACGGATGCTCTCGTGTCCCTCTGCGGCAGACGGATGCTCTCGTGTCCCTCTGCGGCAGACGGATGCTCTCGTGTCCCTCTGCGGCAGACGGATGCTCTCGTGTCCCTCTGCGGCAGACGGATGCTCTCGTGTCCCTCTGCGGCAGACGGATGCTCTCGTGTCCCTCTGCGGCAGACGGATGCTCTCGTGTCCCTCTGCGGCAGACGGATGCTCTCGTGTCCCTCTGCGGCAGACGGATGCTCTCGTGTCCCTCTGCGGCAGACGGATGCTCTCGTGTCCCTCTGCGGCAGCAGACGGATGCTCTCGTGTCCCTCTGCGGCAGACGGATGCTCTCGTGTCCCTCTGCGGCAGACGGATGCAGACTCTCGTGTCCCTCTGCGGCAGACGGATGCTCTCGTGTCCCTCTGCGGCAGACGGATGCTCTCGTGTCCCTCTGCGGCAGACGGATGCTCTCGTGTCCCTCTGCGGCAGACGGATGCTCTCGTGTCCCTCTGCGGCAGACGGATGCTCTCGTGTCCCTCTGCGGCAGACGGATGCTCTCGTGTCCCTCTGCGGCAGACGGATGCTCTCGTGTCCCTCTGCGGCAGACGGATGCTCTCGTGTCCCTCTGCGGCAGACGGATGCTCTCGTGTCCCTCTGCGGCAGACGGATGCTCTCGTGTCCCTCTGCGGCAGACGGATGCTCTCGTGTCCCTCTGCGGCAGACGGATGCTCGTGTCCCTCTGCGGCAGACGGATGCTCTCGTGTCCCTCTGCGGCAGACGGATGCTCTCGTGTCCCTCTGCGGCAGACGGATGCTCTGCGGCAGACGGATGTCCCTCTGCGGCAGACGGATGCTCTCGTGTCCCTCTGCGGCAGACGGATGCTCTCGTGTCCCTCTGCGGCAGACGGATGCTCTCGTGTCCCTCTGCGGCAGACGGATGCTCTCGTGTCCCTCTGCGGCAGACGGATGCTCTCGTGTCCCTCTGCGGCAGACGGATGCTCTCGTGTCCTCTGCGGCAGACGGATGCTCTCGTGTCCCTCTGCGGCAGACGGATGCTCTCGTGTCCCTCTGCGGCAGACGGATGCTCTCGTGTCCCTCTGCGGCAGACGGATGCTCTCGTGTCCCTCTGCGGCAGACGGATGCTCTCGTGTCCCTCTGCGGCAGACGGATGCTCTCGTGTCCCTCTGCGGCAGACGGATGCTCTCGTGTCCTCTGCGGCAGACGGATGCTCTCGTGTCCCTCTGCGGCAGACGGATGCTCTCGTGTCCCTCTGCGGCAGACGGATGCTCTCGTGTCCCTCTGCGGCAGACGGATGCTCTCGTGTCCCTCTGCGGCAGACGGATGCTCTCGTGTCCCTCTGCGGCAGACGGATGCTCTCGTGTCCCTCTGCGGCAGACGGATGCTCTCGTGTCCCTCTGCGGCAGACGGATGCTCTCGTGTCCCTCTGCGGCAGACGGATGCTCTCGTGTCCCTCTGCGGCAGACGGATGCTCTCGTGTCCCTCTGCGGCAGACGGATGCTCTCGTGTCCCTCTGCGGCAGACGGATGCTCCCTCGTGTCCCTCTGCGGCAGACGGATGCTCTCGTGTCCCTCTGCGGCAGACGGATGCTCTCGTGTCCCTCTGCGGCAGACGGATGCTCTCGTGTCCCTCTGCGGCAGACGGATGCTCTCGTGTCCCTCTGCGGCAGACGGATGCTCTCGTGTCCCTCTGCGGCAGACGGATGCTCTCGTGTCCCTCTGCGGCAGACGGATGCTCTCGTGTCCTCTGCGGCAGACGGATGCTCTCGTGTCCCTCTGCGGCAGACGGATGCTCTCGTGTCCCTCTGCGGCAGACGGATGCTCTCGTGTCCCTCTGCGGCAGACGGATGCTCTCGTGTCCCTCTGCGGCAGACGGATGCTCTCGTGTCCCTCTGCGGCAGACGGATGCTCCCTCTCGGTGTCCTCTGCGGCAGACGGATGCTCTCGTGTCCCTCTGCGGCAGACGGATGCTCTCGTGTCCCTCTGCGGCAGACGGATGCTCTCGTGTCCCTCTGCGGCAGACGGATGCTCTCGTGTCCCTCTGCGGCAGACGGATGCTCTCGTGTCCCTCTGCGGCAGACGGATGCTCGTGTCCCTCTGCGGCAGACGGATGCTCTCGTGTCCCTCTGCGGCAGACGGATGCTCTCGTGTCCCTCTGCGGGATGCTCGTGTCCCTCTGCGGCAGACGGATGCTCTCGTGTCCCTCTGCGGCAGACGGATGCTCTCGTGTCCCTCTGCGGCAGACGGATGCTCTCGTGTCCTCTGCGGCAGACGGATGCTCTCGTGTCCCTCTGCGGCAGACGGATGCTCTCGTGTCCCTCTGCGGCAGACGGATGCTCTCGTGTCCCTCTGCGGCAGACGGATGCTCTCGTGTCCCTCTGCGGCAGACGGATGCTCTCGTGTCCCTCTGCGGCAGACGGATGCTCTCTTGTCCCTCTGCGGCAGACGGATGCTCTCTTGTCCCTCTGCGGCAGACGGATGCTCTCTTGTCCCTCTGCGGCAGACGGATGCTCTCTTGTCCCTCTGCGGCAGACGGATGCTCTCTTGTCCCTCTGCGGAAGACGGATGCTCTCTTGTCCCTCTGCGGCAGACGGATGCTCTCTTGTCCCTCTGCGGCAGACATGTTGAACAATATGTAGTGCTGAACGATTAGTACTTTTTGAGGTCTGTTCGGTTTCAGTTCAATTATTAAAAAATAATCAGTTTTCATTTCGATTATATATTTTTTTACATTAAATACATTATGAATCAATGATCAATGACATTAAAATTATTTTAGATTTTTAACAGAAAATCCAAATCCAGTCTCTGTCTGGTCCACATTGGGTAGACATCAACAGAAAAATAGGAAATTATTATGAAATATTTAAATATTTCAGTTTTTATTTGATGACTTTATTATTTTTCATTCCTTAAAGTCATCTAATCTCTGCTCCGGCATTAGCAGCCAGACAACATTCTCTGTGCTTCCCACACTGTACTGTCTTAGTCAGAGCTGTTTGACACGCTGCAGAGCTGTCTGACAAAATAACTAAACGACTTCTTTTAATAAGATAAGGCACACTTTCACAAACTGTCTCTATCTCTCTCTCTCGTTGTTGTGTTGTGTACATTGCTCTGTCATGCGGTCTATGCGGTCTGTGTGTATCTAACCTAAAGTAAAAGTGTATCCATCTCCATCCTATACGGAAAAAAACAGGTGCGATGGATCATGGTCATTGTAGTTAATTCCCACATGTCTGCGTCGAACAAAGTTCAATATTTGCTTAATAATGATGAAAACTACAACTCCATTTAGCCCAACGTCCCACACAGTTCTTGACTTGATTTATCTTTTAAGTGGGAGAACTTGCACAATTGGTGGCTGACTAAATACTTTTTTGCCCCACTGTACTTTACCATACCTCCTCGAGCCTTATTGCTTAAATGTATCACGGCTAAATTGTGACTGACTGACTGATCTACAAATAATGAGTGTTATTTATGATGCAAGGTTATTTGTAGATCAGTCATTTTTATGCGCTCGAACACCGCCAATGATAGGCTATGGCACAAAAAAAACTAAAAACTAAATGGAATTCAAGTAGTGGAGGCTCCTCAGATGAGGAAGGGGAGGACCATCCTCCTCCGTGAATTTCAAATATTTCAAAAGTTATCCCTTTTACATAAAACTACACTAAATTTATTGACTAAATAATTGACTAAAACACACTGTTTTGCAATGAAGGTCTATAGTATCCTCAACAGTACTCTGTTGGGTTGCGCCAAGGTGTAGCCGGAGGACAGTTAGCTTCTGTCCTCCTCTGGGTACATTGACTTCAATACCAGACCTAAGAGGCTAATGGTTCTCACCCCCTTCCATAGACTTACACAGTAATTATGACAACTTCCGGAGGACATCCTCCAACCTATCAGAGCTCTTGCAGCATGAACTGACATGTTGTCCATTCAATTAAAGGGTCACATAATTAATCTAGTACTGAAAGCATAAGCTATAGCTAGCACTGCACTGCAGAAAATGTGGTGAACAGCTGTTTCAAAGAGAGAGAAAGACAATAGTTGAACTATTTAAAAAAAAAAAAAAAAAAAAAAAAAAAAAAAATTATTCCTAAAAAAAGAGATGAAGAGTTTTTTTTTTTCAGTTTCAAATGCACATAACTAGTTGAGCCTACTCAAAAACCCTGCTCAAACTGAGGGATGCTATGTTAGCTAGCTGGCTATGACTATCCAACACAACACTATAACTCTTCCATGTCAAGGTAAGCTTTTGGTTTTACAAATATATTGCCACCGGGGCACGCTTACTGACTGTACACTGTACCGTTACTGCATGATCGTAGAGGGTTTACTAATGTGATAGTTCTATTAGCAATGTTGACTATGATGTCACTTTAGTTAAAACCTCTTACAGCCCCCCTACTTTTTTCAATTTCCGCCTGAAGACATACCCAAATCTAACTGCCTGTAGCTCAGGCTCAGAACCAAGGATATACATATTCTTGATTTCATTTGAAAGAAAACACTCTGAAGTTTGTGTAAATGTGAATTGAATGTAGGAAAATGTAACACAATATATCTGGTTTAGATAATACAATGAAAAAACCATACGTTTTTTCATTTTATTGTTGTATCATCATCTTTAAAATGAACAAGACAAAACAAACATTCAGATAGGCTGATGGGGACAATTTCAGTGAAAAACATAAGAGGGCAACAGTACTTGTGCAAAGTTTCAGAATGACAACTTCCAAAATGAGTGTGCTACATGACATTTATCATGAAGTCACCCAGGTGTCCCACACAAGTAGCCCAAATGTACCCAAGTGGCCAAATTGGTGAGGTTATACATTTTGAATGGAATAACTATATACAAGATACCAAAATGGTATTCAAACACCCCCCCCCCCCCCCCCCCAAAAAAAAAACATGAAAAAAAATATATACATTTACAAAATAACACTTTCAATATTTGGAAGACCCTCAGTCCTCTACACAATATTGTGCTGCTGATGCCAGGTGCCAAAGCAGTCTCTTTCTGCAGTAAAGCAGAGGGTCACCAATCATATGGTGCAGGTGATGGGGGACTTAATTTTGCAAAGAACACAGCGACGCCTCCATGCTGTGCCCTTTTGGCCCCGAGGCACATCCATACCTGCAGAAATAAATTTGGGCAGATGAACACCACTTGTGGCAGGAGCTGGATGAACCAGCTTCAGTGGGGGATGGACACCTTGGCCCTTGGGGCTGCCATTCTGAGTCAGTGTCACTGTGAAAGAAAATGTTCGGTTAGAATAGTTTCACATATGAGCCCTGTATCAACAGGTATAATAAACAGATACTGTATATATAGAGTACAGGGAACATAAGGTTGAATATATTATTATAGACCTGCTAGATTTACTGTCTCATTTATATTATGACGGACCAGCTAGATCTACTGTCTATTGTATATTATGACATTTCAGCTAGATCTACTGTCTCTATTATATTATGACAGACCAGCCAGATCTACTGTCTTTATTATACACTGCTCAAAAAAATAAAGGAAACACTTAAACAATACAATGTAACTCCAAGTCAATCACACATCTGTGAAATCACTGTCCACTTAGGAAACGACACTGATTGACAATAAATTTCACATACAGTTGTGCAAATGGAATAGACAACAGGTGGAAATTATAGGCTATTAAGCAAGACACCCCCAATAAAGGAGTGGTTCTGCAGGTGGTGACCACAGACCACTTCTCAGTTTCTATGCTTCCTGGCTGATGTTTTGGTCACTTTTGAATGCTGGCGGTGCTTTCACTCTAGTGGTAGCATGAGACGGAGTCTACAACCCACACAAGTGGCTCAGGTAGTGCAGCTCATCCAGGATGGCACACCAATGCGAGCTGTGGCAAGAAGGTTTGCTGTGTCTGTCAGCGTAGTGTCCAGAGCATGGAAGTGCTACCAGGAGACAGGCCAGTACATCAGGAGACGTGGAGGAGGCCGTAGGAGGGCAACAACCCAGCAGCAGGACAGCAAAATGACCTCCAGCAGGCCACAAATGTGCATGTGTCTGCTCAAACGGTCAGAAACAGACTCCATGAGGGTGGTATGAGGACCCGACGTCCACAGGTGGGGGTTGTGCTTACAGCCCAACACTGTGCAGGACGTTTGGCATTTGCCAGAGAACACCAAGATTGGCAAATTCGCCACTGGCGCCCTGTGCTCTTCACAGATGAAAGCAGGTTCACACTGAGCACATGTGACAGACGTGACAGAGTCTGGAGACGCCGTGGAGAACGTTCTGCTGCCTGCAACATCCTCCAGCATGACTGGTTTGGCGGTGGGTCAGTCATGGTGTGGGGTGGCATTTCTTTGGGGGGGGCCGCACAGTCCTCCATGTGCTCGCCAGAGGTAGCCTGACTGCCATTAGGTACCGAGATGAGATCCTCAGACCCCTTGTGAGACCATATGCTGGTGCGGTTGGCCCTGGGTTCCTCCTAATGCAAGACAATGCTAGATCTCATGTGGCTGGAGTGTGGCAGCAGTTCCTGCAAGAGGAAGGCATTGATGCTATGGACTGGCCCACCCGTTCCCCAGACCTGAATCCAATTGAGCACATCTGGGACATCATGTCTCGCTCCATCCACCAACGCCGCGTTGCACCACAGACTGTCCAGGAGTTGGCGGATGCTTTAGTCCAGGTCTGGGAGGAGATCCCTCAGGAGACCATCCGGAGCATGCCCAGGCACGTGGAGGCCACACACTACTGAGCCGCATTTTGACTTGTTTTAAGGACATTACATCAAAGTTGGATCAGCCTGTAGTGTGGTTTTCCACTTTAATTTTGAGTGTGACTCCAAATCCAGACCTCCATGGGTTGGTAAATTTGATTTCCATTGATACATTTTGTGTGATTTTATTGTCAGCACATTCAACTATGTAAAGAAAAAAGTATTTAATAAGAATATTTCATTCATTCAGATCTAGGATGTGTTATTTTAGTGTTCCCTTAATTTTTTTTAGCAGTATATTACAACAGACCAGCTGTATCTACTGTCTCCATTTCACTTTGGCCATTGTTGTGGGCCTGCCCTCCCCTCAACAGCCTCAAATAGGCTATTTCATTTCACAAATAATATTTTATATTATTAATTTCAAACAAAGGCATTTGCATGAGAAAAACTTACCAGTCCAAAACGATGTCCTCTCCGTTCAAAAAATATTCCTCCATTTGGGATTCGCTAAATGAATCGTCCTCCAACAATCTCTCTCATTTTCCCGATCAATTTCTTCTAAAATTGTGTGTACATCTGTATATCTAGACTTAGATTTAGCTTTCCCTGACTTAGTCGCCATACTGATTTAATATATGAACAGCTTAATATGCGCTTTATCAAAACAATGCTGTGCGCAACATGCGTTGCTCCTTCCGGTATGAATCGTCAATGGCGACTGAACCTCTACGCCGGAGTTTACTACATGGGTTGGTCTTCCAACACATAAACATTACATATTGCGTTTACCTCAGCTCATTGGCTATCTACCCAGCTAGATTTCAAGACGATCAGTGGTCATTGGGTTAAAATACAGTCAATCAACAAAACAGCGGTCATATCATTGGTGCACAATGATGTCATTACTTGTTGTCTTCAAATCGGTTTCTTTCAGTCAATACATCCCGCGAAATGACCCATCAGGTTTGGTTGTGTTACAAACAAACCAGTTGATTGCAATGAAACCAAACATGACTGGAAAAGTCACGTTTCGTGTGTGTATTTACATCGAATGTGTCGTCGAAAATGGAATGAGACGGAATTCACGACACAAGCGGTTCACAAAATGTTTCGTGTTAGGCTATAAAAATGGATTTGATCAAACAAAAGACCATTCATTGTGTAACAATGAGCATTGAGATTGCAAACAGATGAAGATCGTCAAAGGTAAACAATTTATTTTATTGCAGTTTGTGATTTTGTTACGCCTGTGCTGGTTGAAATGGTTGTTTTTTATGGGGCTCTATCCTCAGTTAATCGCATCGTATTCTTTCGCAGTAAATCCTTTTTTAAATCTGACAATCTGCCAATTCTGTTTAAAAACTTTTCTTAAAAGGGAGCAAACGGAACAAAACGGAGATAAACACACCTGAATTTGTCCAGTAGAAACTCTTGTTTGCAACTGTTTGTCACGACTTCTACCGAAGGTGGCTCCTCTCGCTGTTCGGGCGGCGCTCAGCGGTCGTCGTCGCCGGTCTACTAGCTGCCACCGATCCTTTTTCCTTTTCTTTTGGTTATGTCTGTTTTGTGTTTCACCTGGTTTCATTTTGGTTAATTGGGGGGTATTTATCTCGACATTTCCTTTGGGTTTTTGTGCGGGATTGTTTTCGTTTGACTGTCAGTGAGTTTTGGGTTGCGTTTTCTTTAGTTCATTTTTAACAGGTGGTTTTTCCCTGGACTGTGTCTGAGTGGGGTTTTGTGGTTACTGTTGTAGTCCGGTGTCCTGTTATTGTGAGCTTGTTTAATAATACGCCCTTTTCCTTCGGAACTTGTTTCTCCTGCGCCTGACTCCACACCCTGACTCCTTGGGGAGATCTGACAGATCCTGCTGCTGAAGGGGGGCCTGTGCGTTTGCAGTGGTCGGCAGAGGCGGACAGGGCTTTCCGTCGTTTGAAGGCGCTGTTCACCGATATGCCAGTGTTGGCGCATCCGGACCCTTCTTTGACGTTCATTGTGGAGGTGGACGCATCCGAGGCTGGGATTGGAGCCGTGCTCTCACAGCGCTCGGGTACGCCACCGAAGCTCCGTCCCTGTGCTTTTTTTTCCGAAGAATTTTGGGCCGGTGGAGCAAAACTATGATGTGGGGGAACAGGGAGTTGTTGGCTGTGGTTAAGGCCCTGAAGGTGTGGAGACACTGGCTCGAGGGGGCTAAGCACCCTTTCCTCATCTGGACTGACCACCGTAATCTGGAGTATATCCAAGCAGCTAGGAGACTGAATCCTCGTCAGGCAAGGTGGGCCATGTATTTCACCAGATTTCGATTTACGATCTCATATAGACCAGGTTGCCTCAACACTAAGGCCGACGCGCTGTCCCGTCTCTACGACACCGAGGACCGGTCCATCGATCCTACTCCCATCATTCCGGCTGCTAGGCTGGTGGCACCGGTAGTATGGGAGGTGGACGCGGACATCGAGCGGGTGCTAAGGAACGAACCTGCGCCTCCACAGTGCCCGGCGGGTCGTAGGTACGTGCCGCTCGCTGTTCGTGATAAATTGATTCGGTGGGCTCATAGTCTACCCTCGTCGGGTCACCCGGGTATTTCGAGGACAGTGCGAGGTCTTACGGGGAAGTACTGGTGGCCCACCTTAGTTAAGGACATGCGATTCTATGTCTCCTCCTGTTCGGTGTGCGCCCAGAGTAAGGCTCCTAGGCACTTGCCACGAGGGAAGTTACAACCCCTCCCCGTTCTACAACAGCCGTGGTCCCATCTATCGGTGGACTTTCTCACTGATCTTCCCCCGTCTCAGGGAAACACGACGATCCTGGTCGTTGTGGATCGGTTCTCTAAGTCCTGCCATCTTATCCCGTTGCCCGGTCTCTCTACGGCCCTACAGACTGCGGAGGCTCTGTTCACCCATGTCTTCCGGCACTACGGGGTGCCCGAGAACATCATTTCTGATCGGGGTCCCCAGTTTACATCACGCGTGTGGAAGGCGTTTATGGAACGTCTGGGGGTCTCGGTCAGCCTGACCTCGGGGTTACACCCGGAGAGTAATGGGCAGGTGGAGAGAGTGAATCAGGATGTGGGTAGGTTTCTGCGGTCGTATTGCCAGGACCGGCCGGGGGAGTGGGCGAGATACGTCCCCTGGGCTGAAATGGCCCAGAACTCACTAAGCCACTCCTCTACCAACATGTCACCGTTTCAGTGCATGTTGAGGTACCAGCCGGTCCTGGCACCATGGCATCAGAGCCAGACCGAGGCTCCTGCGGTGGAGGAGTGGGTGCAGCGCTCTAAGGAGACCTGGAGGGCCATCCAGGAGTCATTACTTCAGGCGAGTGGATGGCAGAAGAGGAGTGCTGACCGTCACCGCAGTGAGGCCCCTGTGTTTGCCCCGGGGGACAGGGTTTGGCTCTCGACCCGAAACTTGCCCCTCCGCCTGCCTGCTGGGTATGCAGTGTGTCAATGTCCTGAGGAGAATAAATGAGGTGTGTTATCGATTATTACTTCCTTCGTATTATCCCCGGCGTACACGATACGGGCCATTCTGGACTCGAGACGCCGGAGGGGACTGGGAGGGGTACGGGCCGGAGGAGAGGTACTGGGTCCCGGTGGGGGACATATCTATGCTGAGGGAGTTCCATCGCCTCCATCCGGATCGCCCTGCGCCTCGCCCCCCCGGGTTGTCCCCGAGGCCAGTATCGGCACGCAGCGGGAGCCGCGCGGGGGGGTACTGTCACGAATATCACCGAAGGGGGCTCCCCTTCCCGTTCGGGTGGCGGTCGTCGTCGCCGGTCTACTAGCTGCCACCGATCCCTCTTTTCCCTTTTCGTTTGGTTTTGTCTTATTGTTTTCACCTGTTCCTTGTTGGGATTATTTAAATTCAGTTAGCCCGCCTGTGTTTGTGCGGGCTTGTTACTGTCTATGTAAGAGGTGTACTCGCTGTCCGGTATTACCAGTTGTACTTGGGTTTGGTATGTTATGCCTGTGTTCGGTGTCACCCATTGTACGTGTTCCTGTTTTGGACATTAAAGCGTTCTTTCCCAGATACTTCTGCTCTCTGCGCCTGACTCCACACCCATCCTCTTCGCTCGTTACAATGTATGTATGTACAGAACCAGTCAAAAGTTTGGACATACCTACTCATTCAGGGTTTTTCGTTATATATAATATTTTCTACATTGTAGAATAATAGTGAAGACATCAAAACTATGAAATAACATGGAATCATGTAGTAACCAAAAAAGTGTTAAACAAATCAAAATATATTTTATATTTGTGATTCTTCAAAGTAGAAACCATTTGCCTTGATGACAGCTTTGCACACCTTTGGCATTCTCTCAACCAGCTTTATGAGGTAGTCACCTGGAATGCATTTCAATTAAAAGGTGTGCCTTCTTCAAAGTTAATTTGTGGAATCTCTTTCCTTCTTAATGCGTTTGAACCAATTAGTTGTTTCAAGGTAGGGGTGGTATACAGAAGATTGCCCTATTTGGTAAAAGACCAAGTCCATATTGCAGCAAGAACAGCTCAAATAAGCAAAGAGAAACGACAGTCCATCATTTTAAGAAATTAAGTTCAGTCAATACAGAAAATGTCAAGAACTTTTAAAGTTTCTTCAAGTGCAGTTGCAAAAAACATCAAGCCGTAGGATGAATCTGACTCT
Source organism: Oncorhynchus nerka (assembly GCF_034236695.1). NCBI lineage: Eukaryota > Metazoa > Chordata > Actinopteri > Salmoniformes > Salmonidae > Oncorhynchus > Oncorhynchus nerka. The sequence goes on along the minus strand of NC_088398.1, from coordinate 68,124,258 downwards.
CATGAGGACCACCACAGGAAAGGAAGTTACCTCTGCTGCAGAGGATAAGGTCATTATAGTTACCAGCCTCAGAAATTGCACATCTCAACATCAACTCTTCAGAGGAGACTGTGTGAATCAGACCTTCATGGTCGAATTGCTGCAAAGAAACCACTACTAAAGGACACCAATAATAAGAAGAGACTTGCTTGGGCCAAGAAACACAGGCACTAACCATTAAGACCGGTGGAAATTTGTCATTTGGTCTGGAGTCCAAATTTGAGATTTTTGGTTCCAATCGTCGTGTCTTTATGAGACGCGGTGTGGGTGAATGGATGATCTCCGCATGTGTATTTCCCACCATAAAGCATGGAGGAGGAGGTGTTATGGTGTGGTGGTGCTTTGCTGGTGACACTGTCTGTGATTTATTTAGAATTCAAGGCACACTGAAACCAGCATGGCTACTACAGCATTCTGCAGTGATACGCCATCCCATCTGGTTTGGGCTTAGTGGGACTATAATTTGTTTTTCAACAGGACAATGACCCAACACACCTCCAGGCTGTTTAAGGGCTATTTTACCAAGAAGGAGAGTGATTGAGTGCTGCATCACATGACCTGGCCTCCACAACCCCCTGACCTCAACCAAATTTAGGTGGTTTGGGATGAGTCAGACCGCAGAGTGAAGGAAAATCAGCAAACAAGTGCTCAGCATATGTGGGAACTGCTTCAAGACTGTTGGAAAATCATTCCAAGTGAAGCTGGTTGAGAGAATGCCAAGAGTGTGCAAAGCTATCATCAAGGCAAAGGGTGGCTATTTGAAGAATCGCAAATATAAAATATATTTTGATTTGTTTAACACTTTTTTGGTAACTACATGATTCCATATGTGTTATTTATAGTTTTGATGTCTTATTCTACAACGTAGAAAATAGTAAAAATAAAGAAAAACCCTTGAATGAGTAGGTGTTCTAAAATGTTTGACTGGTAGTGTATATGTATTTCCCCCAAAATATATGGGGGATTGGAAGTGATACAGACAATTACATTGATGGGAGCTCAAATCTATCTGCAATTTTAAAGCTGATCTACCCCCTAAAAAAGGTGTGCAAGGCAGTATTACATTTGTCACTGTCTGTCCATGTGTCACTGTCTATCACCTACATTTTTTATCTCACCTGTGTGCACCTACATTGTAATCTTTCATTCATAGGCTAGGTTGTAGCAACCTCATGATGGGTTTAGGGCAAATTCGAGTATCATGTAGTAGCCTAAACCTATCGCTGTTACATTGAACTGGATGAATGGAATATGAATGACAGTCATCCAATATGCTGTAATAGAAATAAGGCCATGCTCATGGGAAAAACAATCGTTCTCCCTCATCTTAAACAGCACTGACCACCACTGAATTCAAGTAATTGAACTGACATGGGTAATTAGTTGTTTAATAACACCAAAAAATAAAACAAGTTGGTTAATCGCTCAGCACTAACAATATAAATCCCAGTATCGAATCGCAATACATATAGAATTGTGAGAATAGCAATTCATATGGTATTGGCACCTAAGTATCATGATAATATCGTATCGCTAGGTCCCTGGCAATTCCCAGCCATAGTGTACACCCAAGCACACAAACTCTTATCTGGTCCCATCCTGTCTTTGAACTTATCTCAGCTTCTCATTAATCCCCAGTAAATGTTTCGCCGCAGGCTACTGTCCCTGCCCTGTTTGCACTTGTCTATCTGAAAGATGTGTGTCTGTGCGCCCTGCACGAATGGTGTAACCTTCCTAAGATGAAAGAACACTACATGGCATCACATCCATCAATCAGCATATAACAACAATAATGGGCTCCATCCCTTCATAGCGTAAGGTCAGTAGTTAATCAGTGGTATGCTATGGACTGTTGACGGTTTGATTCCATCTGATACATGGTCCTCCTGTCACCCTCGTCTATATGGCAGCCCCCCGGCACCTCTCTGATTCAGAGGGGATGGGTTAAACGCGGAAGACAGTTCAGTTGAATGCATTCAGTTGTACAACTGACTAGGTATCCCCCTTTCCTTTCCTTTACCCTCCGAATACCCTGCAGTCTTACTCTTATCAAACAAAAACACCTAGCACGATTCAGAGACTGACTGCACATATCTGAAGGGTTCTGTGTGCAGCGAGCTATGAAACATGAGGAGGGAGTCCGAGCAAATGTGCAGTTAGTCCGAACACAGGAGCCCTTGTGTGTCTTGTGACTGCCCCGACGTCCAGGAGCTATGGGCTCTGACTGTAGGGCACTGAATCTCCAAAGATTGTCACACTGGCCTGGAATGTATTTGGGAAATGTTGACTGGAGAGGTGGAATTATCTAGGCTACTGGATCTAGGAACTTCAACGTGATTCACTTCTGTTGGGTGACAGAAATCACAGGTCGTTATAGGCTGACCACACCACTTGCGAGCGTTGTAAAATAAATGTAGAAATCTATGTTATTCATTTACATTTACATTTAAGTCATTTAGCAGACGCTCTTATCCAGAGCGACTTACAAATTGGTGCGTTCACCTTAAGACATCCAGTGGAACAGCCACTTTACAATAGTGCATCTAAATCTTTTAAGGGGGTGAGAAGGATTACTTTATCCTATCCTAGGTATTCCTGAAAGAGGTGGGGTTTCAGGTGTCTCCGGAAGGTGGTGATTGACTCCGCTGTCCTGGCGTCGTGAGGGAGTTTGTTCCACCATTGGGGGGCCAGAGCAGCGAACAGTTTTGACTGGGCTGCACGGGAACTGTACTTCCTCAGTGGTAGGGAGGCGAGCAGGCCAGAGGTGGATGAACGCAGTGCCCTTGTTTGGGTGTAGGGCCTGATCAGAGCCTGGAGGTACTGAGGTGCCGTTCCCCTCACAGCTCCGTAGGCAAGCACCATGGTCTTGTAGCGGATGCGAGCTTCAACTGGAAGCCAGTGGAGAGAGCGGAGGAGCGGGGTGACGTGAGAGAACTTGGGAAGGTTGAACACCAGACGGGCTGCGGCGTTCTGGATGAGTTGTAGGGGTTTAATGGCACAGGCAGGGAGCCCAGCCAACAGCGAGTTGCAGTAATCCAGACGGGAGATGACAAGTGCCTGGATTAGGACCTGCGCTGCTTCCTGTGTGAGTTCCAGTACATTACACAGAACAGTCATTGACTGTTGAATAATAATTATTCAATTATTGCACCCACACTGCTCGCACGCGTCAATGAGTATCTATGTTGCCAAGGGCTAAAATAGAAGTCCTTTCTATTTCTGACGCAGATCGCGCTGCAAGTCCTGCCTCTCCCATCTCCTCATTGGTTTATAGAAGCAGGTACCCACGTGCCATCTCCTCATTGGTTATACCCATGTGGGTGATTGAAAGACGAATTGTGTTGCCGGTGTAGTAATAGTATGAAAGTTTAGATGCCAATCACCATATAAGTTCAAAGATGAAAAAGCCTGGAAGGAGGAGAGATGACTAGAAACGATTCGGTTGACCATTTTATGTGTGGATTAATTGCCAGAGTAGAGGACCTTGTGCATTTCAGGTAAAATAACAACTCAATGTTTATATCCCAGGACAAATTAGCTAGCAACAGCAAGCTAGCTAAATAGGACAAATTAGCTAGCAAGTGCAAGCTAACTAGCTAAATTGCCATAAATGTTTAATGCTTTTCGACCTGTTCCCAAATTAATGTAATTGGTTCAGAGTTTGTTTTGATATTTTAACCTGCGTGTTGTTTGGTGTAGGGGGACAAAATAAATGTATGCATGATGGCGCATGCGCGCAGCCGGTTTGGGTTCTGTGTTAAGCCTCCATCATACCGATAGTGAAATACAAAATGTGATGCATCATCTGGATATGTATGTAACAAAAGTTCAACATTCAACTTCTGCTAACATTTCTGTCAAGCTGTCATTCCTTACCTTCATAGTCTAAACTGAAGCAGAACTGGACATACACCAACAGAGACACTACCAGCCATGTGTCCATATTCAGGAACACGACACCCTTTAGCATCTTTGGAAAGTATAAGAACACTTCCATCGCATTCAAACTTTCCAAAGACCCGCCTACTGCTCCAGAAACGAGAGGATTTTCCTCCATCCGAATGGATCCTAATCGAATCTGGCCTGAGCCTCGGCATGCGGCCCGGGCGTCACAGCTGAGTGAAGCAACACATAGCCCCTGCAACCCATTCAAACAAATAATTAGAAAATAAAACAAAGTGACTCAGAATAGCTTACGCATTTAGGTCTAGTTGCCAGTATTGCTGGGGAAGTTGCCTACATTCCCCAACTTGAAAGAAAACAACTAAAAGCCCAACCAAATAAAAGTATCTCAAACACCTAAATGATACATCAATGCTGGACATACAGTATACACAAACACACATACACCCCACTGGGCACAGACATAATTTCAACATCCATTCGGTTGAGTTGTCAACTAACGTGAATTCAACGTGAAATCAACATTAAAAAAATGCACCAAGTCATTGGATTTAGGTGAAAAGTTGGGTGGAAAAAAAGAGGAAATTCCCTTAAGTTGGTTACATTTTGCAAATCCAATCAGTTTCCCACGTTGATTCAACATCACATTGAATTGTTTTTTTGACATGACATGGAAACAATGTTGATTCAGACAGTTTTTGCCCAGTGGGGTACGGCCTTGGCTCCCTGCCAGTTCTCTCTAGTGTTGTTAGGGGTGTCTCCACATAAAGGTGTTAAAGTGCTCCTTGTCTTCAGAAGAAACAGGAGAGTGGAGTGTGAGCCAAACAGAGCTTCTGTGCAGCCGCCTCTATAATAACAATAACACCCAACCAGGCTGAACTAGGCTGTGAAGCGCCCAATCAGCTCACAGAAGGCCACACCAGGCCAAAGCACCCATGTTATTCATGAGTGTGTGTTTGTGTGTGTGTGAGAATGTGTTTGTTTCTTCTACATGTACTGCAGAAATGGATGTTTTAGATTCCAGCAGTGGATCACGTCTTCTGCTGGCTCCAAGTGTCTTTCCAGACAATCATAGTACATTCATCCATAATTAGGGTATAATGACAGTATACTAACTCTACAGGTTAATCATACCCTATCACCTATTTTACTGTCTATATACAGTGTCTTCGGAAAGTATTCAGACCCTTTCATTTTTTCCACATTTTGTTACATTACAGCCTGTAAAGGATTAAATAAAAACATTTCCTCAGCAATCTACACACAATACCCCATAACGACAAAGCGAAAATAGATTTTTAGACATTTTTACAAACGTATTCAAAATAAAAAACAGATACCTTATTTACATAAGTATTCAGACCCTTTTCTATGAGACTCGAAATTGAGCTCAGGTCCATCCTGTTTCTACAATTGATTGGAGGCCACCTGTGGTAAATTCAATTGATTGGACATGATTTGGAAAGGCACACACCTGTCTATATAAGGTCCCACAGTTGACTGTGCATGTCAGAGCAAAAACCAAGCCACGAGGTCGAAGGAATTGTCCGTAGAGCTCAGAGACAGGATTGTGTTGAGGCACAGATCTGGGGAAGGGTACCAAAACATTTCTGCAGCATTGAAGGTAATCAAGAACACAGTGGCCTCCATCATTCTAAAATGGAAGAAGTTTTTCCAGAAGGACAACCATCTCTGCAGCACTCCACCAATCAGGCCTTTACGGAAGAGTGGTCAGACAGAAGCCACTCTTCAGTAAAAGGCACATGACTGCCCGCTTGGAGTTTGCCAAAAAGCACCTAAAGACTCTCAAGCCATGAGAAACTAAATTCTCTGTTCTGATGAAACCAAGATTGAACTCTTTGTCCTGAATGCTAAGCGTCACATCTGGAGGAAACCTGGCACCATTCCTATGGTGAAGCATATTAGTGGCAGCATCATGCAGTGAGGATGTTTTTTCAGTCGCAGGGACTGGGACAAAGTACAGAGTGATCGTTGATGAAAACCTGCTCCAGAGCGCTCAGGACCTCAGACTGGGGCGAAAGGTCACCTTCCAACAGGACAATGACCCTAAGCACACAGCCAAGACAACGCAAGAGGTGCTTCAACAAAGTACTGAGTAAACGGTCTGAATACTTATGTAAATGTGATATTTACATCTATTTATTTTTAATAAATTAGCAAACATTTCTAAAAACCTGTTTTTGCTTTGTCATTATGGGGTATTGTGTGTAGATTGATGAGGGAAAACTATTTAATCAATTTGAGAAAAAGGCTGTAACCTAACAAAATGGGGAAAAAGTCTAGGGGACTGAATACTTTCCGAAGTCACTGTATATTTATAAACTGGGTTCGAGCCCTGAATGCTAATTGGCTGACAGCCGTGTTACAACAGACCATATAGCACGGGTATGACAAAACATAACTTTTTACTGCTCTAATTACCCAGTTTATAATAGTTTATAATTAACCAGTTTATAATAGCAATAAGGCACCTCTGGGGTGTGTGATATATGGCCAATATACCATGGCTAAGGGTTGTATCCAGGCACTCTGCGTTGTGTCGTCCCTAAGAACACCCCTTAGCCGTGATATATTGGCCATATATTTAAATATCTTACTATATATATTTTACTGTATTTTATTTATTTTACTACAGTATATATTTTCCTAGATTACATCACACAGTGGATTCTTTAAAGAATACATGTTTAATCCATAACTCATGAGTCCTATGAAGTTATCTAAATTGCTCTTTATTTTATGAAAAATATTTACATATTACAATTCAGTTAATTTGTGTATGAGTACACTCAGTCAATTACCTTACGATACATTACAGCACACATACTGTGTAAATTATATGCATAGGTATTGATTAAATAAAATTGATTTTTCACAGGGACAGGCTGTATGAGTGCCTGTATTTAAAATATGGAGCAATGTTGTTTGTAAAGATGGTTTGGCAATGAACTACACATGAGATGATATTTAAGAAAGAAATATATCTAAGAAATACTATTGACATCTGCTTGGCCCTGTTTGCGTCAGGCAGGCTAAATGATAAGATGTTACCTCTAATACCTCATGATCTATGCCAAAAGTCATATACTGTATCACATTTTTCCAACAGTCAGGTCAAGGCATTCAATATTAGGTGCACAAGAACAAACTATGTATTCATGAGAATAAAAAGATACAGTTTGTGCAAAAAATGTTTTGGGGTGTGTGGGGGGGGTGGGGGTCACAACTGTGGATAAGTGACATAATAGAAAGTACAACCACACATCCACGACTCAGGTGTCTCAGGTCCAGAATCATTCCAGCTACTGTTATCAGGCAGGTTTGGGCTCGGAACCATAAAGGATTTGGAACCATTGAGGTCCAGAATGTCTCACTTCAGCTCCAGGTACTGGGGTAAGACATTATTCCAGAACTGTTGGGATTCTTGGGTACTTTTGGCCTGTTTTCCCCCTGTGGTCCTCTGTTTGGTACGGGCTGCTGGTTTGGGTTTCTCCCTCGGGGGATCTTCAATCCCTTTCCTGCTGGGGGGAGCTGCTTTAGGTGGTACGCTTTGTGAGCCTTTCTTTCTCCCTTTTGCAGATTTTATCTCTTCCTCCTCTTCTTCCTGTTCTTCCTCCTCTTCCTCTCCCTCCTCATCTTCTTCCTCCACCTCTTCTCCTTCTTTACTACCTTCCTCCTCTTCCTCTCCCTCCTCATCTTCTTCCTCCACCTCTTCTCCTTCTTTACTACCTTCCTCCTCCTCTTCTCCTTCTTTACTATCTTTCTCATCCTCTTCTTCCTCAACTTGTTCTTCTTTAATATGTTTTTCTTCCTCCTCTTCTTCTCCTTCCTCTTCATCTTCTTCCTCTCCCGTTTCCTCCACCTCCATCTCCCCTTTCTGTTCCCCTGCAGCTTCTTCTTCTAATTCACCATACATTTCTTTATTTTCTTTCCCATCTACATTCTCCTCCCCCCTTTTTCCACCCTCCTCTCCCTCTGTGTCTTTTCCACCTACTTCCTGTCTATCCTCTTCTTGTTTGTTCGCTTCCTCCTCTCTCTCTTCATCCACTTCTATTTCCTCTTTCTCATCTTCCTGTTTTTCACCATATTCCTCCTCTTCCCCTTCACCCTCTTCCTCCCTTTCTCCTTTATCTTCTTCTTCCCCCTCATCTTCTTCTTCTCCTTCCTCTTCCTCACATTTTTCATCTTCAAGTTCCTCCTCTCCACTAGCATCTTCCTCCTCTTCCTCATCATCCTCTCCTCCCTCCTCTTCCTCCTCACCCTCTTCGACTTCACCGTTCTCCTCTTCACCTTCATCCTCTTCTTCCTCACCCTCAACTGCTTCCTCTTCCTCTTCTCCTACATTGCCCTCACCTTCTCCACTTTCTGCACCATTTTCCTCATCGTCATCCTCTTCTCCCTCCTCCTCACTTACACTTGCCTCCTCCTCCTCTTCTTCACTTTCACAACCTTCCTTATCCTCTCCCTCTCCTTCCTCATCTGTTCCACTCTCTCCTTCTTCCTCTACAGACTCAGTAGCTTTACTTTCTTCACTCTCTGCTTCTTCTGCTTGTTCATATTCCTCCTCTTCTGCTGATCCCTCACTCTTGCTCTCAGCCTCACTTCCTGATTCATCACCACCCTCCTCCTTGTCCTCTTTGTTTTCATCCCCACTCTCTTCATCACTGGACTCTTCTTCACTCTTATCCTCCTCTTCCCTCTCTCCACTTGTCCCAGAACCACTCTCTCCCTCCTCATCACTCTCTTCACTTTTCTCCTCTCCCTCCTCCTCTAGGCTTGCCTCAGAATCACTCTCTTTGCTCTCCTCCCCCTCTCCTGTCCCCTCAGAATCACTCTCTTTGCTCTCCTCCCCCTCTCCTGTCCCCTCAGAATCACTCTCTTTGCTCTCCTCCCCCTCTCCTGTCCCCTCAGAATCACTCTCTTTGCTCTCCTCCCCTCTCCTGTCCCCTCAGAATCACACTCTTTGCTCTCCTCCCCTCTCCTGTCCCCTGAGAATCACTCTCTTTGCTCTCCTCCCCTCTCCTGTCCCCTCAGAATCACTCTCTTTGCTCTCCTCCCACTCTCCTGTCCCCTCAGAATCACTCTCTTTGCTCTCCTCCCCCTCTCCTGTCCCCTCAGAATCACTCTCTTTGCTCTCCTCCCCCTCTCCTGTCCCCTCAGAATCACTCTCTTTGCTCTCCTCCCACTCTCCTGTCCCCTCAGAATCACTCTCTTTGCTCTCCTGTCCCTCTCCTGTCCCCTCAGAATCACTCTCTTTGCTCTCCTCCCCTCTCCTGTCCCCTCAGAATCACTCTCTTTGCTCTCCTCCCCCTCTCCTGTCCCCTCAGAATCAGTTTCTTTGCTCTCCTCCCCTCTCCTGTCCCCTCAGAATCACTATCTTTGCTCTCCTCCCCCTCTCCTGTCCCCTGAGAATCACTCTCTTTGCTCTCCTCCCACTCTCCTGTCCCCTCAGAATCACTCTCTTTGCTCTCCTCCCCCTCTCCTGTCCCCTCAGAATCACTCTCTCCCCCTTTGCTCTCCTCCCCCTCCGCGCCCTGGCTCTCTTCACTCTTCTCTTCTCTATCCTCCTCTCCTTCTCTGCTAGCCACAGAATCACTGTCTTCTGCTTCTCCCCCATCATTCTGTCCACTGCTCTCTTCCAGACCCTTACTACTCCTGTCATCCTCTTCCTCCTCTTCTTCTTCCAGACCCTCACTACTCCCGTCATCCTCCTCTCCCTGTCTCTTTGTGAAATCTTCATGTTCATCATCCTCATCCTCTGACCTTTGACCTCTACTAGTGTTCTCATCGTCGTCAACCTCGGCCTGACCTCCCGACCTGTCACTAGCATCCTCTGTGGTGTCTGGGTTCTTCTCAGAACTCCCACTCCCTGCTTCCTGATCAGAATTCCTGAGAACACTGATGCAGATGGAGGTCCTGTTTCTTTGCGCTACTGCACTGGGATCTGATGTTGAAGAGGAGGATGCGGAAGGCTGGGTGATGGCGCTCTGTTTGGTGAACCTCTCTACCCGGCTGGACCGCCGAGGAGGGATAGAAGTGGCTGTGTCACTCTCTGACTGAAACCCCCTCATACTTGTCACCGCCTCACTCAAGACCCCCATGGCTATGCCTGCCACCCCCACGGCTGGAAGGAGAGAGGCTGCATCGCTGAGAAATCCTCCCCAGCCAGGCTCCCCCTCCTGGGATTCACCAATGGTATCTTCCCCTGGGACCGCCACTCTATCTTTGACCTGTGAGACAGCCAGTGGCTCTCTAAGCTCAGACTTCGCTGACTTCTTATCCCAAGCATTTTGAGGCATTGCATCTGATAATGACAGTGATGCAGATGGTGATTTGGCCTTTGAGGTAGGTTCTACTAAGATTGGTTGGCTGGAAACCTCTGTTGGCTTGCTTTTCACTTTCACCGGGGTTCCATTCAACTCAGTCAATTTAGCTTTAACCTCTTCAGGTTCAGGCACATGTTTTGTTTTGGTGGATGCACTTTTTGTTTTTGTGACTTTGCCTTTATCTTTAACTGCCATTTTCTTCCCCTCTGTTGTCCCTGACTCTTTGAGAGTAATAGACTCTCCAGTCTTTTGTTCATTCTCCTCTTTTGCCTTCCTTTGTCCCTTTATTGGAGTGCAGGTACCTTCAGATGTTTTGTTCTTATCTACTACCTCCTGAGGAATCCTCTTTACAATCAAAGGAGTGCTTTCAGCCACAGTTTTACTTGGAATTGGCTCCTTTTCCACAGGTTTACCCTTAACTTTGACTGTAGAGGATTTGTCCTCTTGAATGTTACTTTTCACAGGGGTGGATTTGGCCTCTTGAATGTTACTTTTCACAGGGGTGGATTTGGCCTCTTGAATGTTACTTTTCACAGAGGTGGATTTGGCCTCTTGAATGTTACTTTTCACAGAGGTGGATTTGACCTCTTGAATGTTACTTTTCACAGAGGTGGATTTGGCCTCTTGAATGTTACTTTTCACAGGGGTGGATTTGACCTCTTGAATGTTACTTTTCACAGGGGTGGATTTGACCTCTTGAATGTTACTTTTCACAGAGGTGGATTTGACCTCTTGAATGTTACTTTTCACAGAGGTGGATTTGGCCTCTTGAATGTTACTTTTCACAGAGGTGGATTTGACCTCTTGAATGTTACTTTTCACAGGGGTGGATTTGACCTCTTGAATGTTACTTTTCACAGGGGTGGATTTGGCCTCTTGAATGTTACTTTTCACAGAGGTGGATTTGGCCTCTTGAATGTTACTTTTCACAGAGGTGGATTTGGCCTCTAATTGTTCACCTTTAACTTTGACTGGAGCGGACTTGACCCCTTGAAGTGGTTTATTTTGAACTTCAATAGTTTTAGTATCTTCCTCTGCAATTTTTGATTTCTTGTCTTTGGACTCCAAACTTTTCGTTTTGATGGGAATGCTGGTCGCCTCGGCCTCCTTACTTCTGATCTTTACAGGGCCTTTCCCTTTCATCTCTGCACCTTTATTCACCTCAGACAGCTTGCTTTGACCATGCTTTGGAATGCTGGGTTTAGACACAGATATCTGGATCTGACTGTGTTTAGGAGTGCTAGGTTTCGATACAGATAACTTTCTTTGTTTCCTTGCAGGTGTTTTTAGCTTAGACCCTGCTTTACCTGTGCTTTGAATATTGCTCTCTAGTTTACTGGTTTTCACTTTAAGGCCAGCCTTTTCTGTTGTCAAAGTGATGTTCTCCTTGCCCCTGGCTGGGGTTTGGGGGGTCTGAGGGGTCTTTAGTGGTTTGGGACTCTTTGTGGGCATGGCCTCTGCCTTCAACAAATTCAAACTGGAACCTCTCTGGAGCTCGGTGGGAAGGGCTTCATGGGAAGGTAGCTCCTCCTTCCTGTTGGTCAGGGTTTGTTCAACCTTCCTCTCTGCCTCCTTCACAGCTCTCAAAAGAACCCTACCCTTTTTATGTCCCTGGAGAGATGAGAAAGAGACAAGGAGACAGAGAGAAAAAGAGAGGAGGTGGCAGAGAGAGAGAGAGAGAAAAAGAGAGGAGGTGGCAGAGAGAAAGAGAGAGAAATAAAAGAAAGAGAGAGGAGGGTAACGTTTTGCAAAGATAGAGAATATTCAGAGAGTAGAGGAAGAAAGAGAGAAGGATGTGAAACATGAAGAGAATACAGTAAAGTGTCAAGCAGAATAAAGGAGCCAAATGTACAGGGAAATAAAGGAGAAAGGAAGACAGACATGTAGATGCCAGTCCTTCTTTCCTGTCCCTTATAGTAAATACACTAACATACCTTATCCTTCTGCTCTGCAGATGTAGTCCCAGTCTCATTGCCAGAATCTCCTCTCGATAGTGATGCCTGCCTCAAAAAGAACGGGACACAAGTCTCACAACCAAACTCAACATCTCATTTAACTATGTTGAGATACGTTAATAACCTACATACAAGCTCTTACATGAAACAACTATAAAGGGTTAGAACACAAAAGCCAGAACCTTCCTTCCATCAGGAATATAAACAAGTGTGGGTAGTCAGCTTTCCTGCAGGCAAACATGAGCCTGTATACGAACTGCATGACAGAATAAAAAGCAGAGGCTGGTAGGAAGAACTACGACACGTGACGATGAAATTCATCCATTTGTTCCCCCCATCCCTGCTGGAAATCAATTATAATCCCAGTTAATGAGAGGGTATTGAGGTGTTATGCAAAAGCAGACCGATTCGCTCATTGCCACGGCAACCTTTATCAGAAGCCTTTCCATTCAGTCCATTAACACATCCACCTTCATCATCGGGTGCCAAACTCCTCACGTATTACACCTCAGAGAGTCTCTATGGAATGGATGAAACACGTATGCAGGTACAGTATACACACAGGCTCATAGCACACAAGACACCCTAGCGGTTCTGTGTATAGAATGAACTAAAGTGCATGGGAGAGGCAGCACAACAAAAATAAATGCCTGGTCTTCCCAGCATCATGTGTTGATCTATCTGCTCTCTCTCCTCCATGTCGGTTGTTCACACTGCTGGGTTTCACTGTGTGCTGCAACAAGAGTAGGCCGATGAAGACCACGATGAAGATGTTGAAAACGTTGTGCATGTATCAGTAAAAACAGTGTTAGGATGTGTGTAGCTAAATACTCTTCTCCTCCGAACACAGGAAACTCCCTCACAGTCTCCCTCAGCAGGAGTCATGGAAAGATGGGCGTGAAGTGTGTCGACATCCCAGTCACGTCAACACTATGGATTAGCTATGAGACAGGAGGAGCTGTGTGTGTGTGTGTATGTGTGTGTGTGTGTGTGTATGTGTGTGTGTGTGTGTGTGTGTGTGTGTGTGTATAATTACGTGTGTGTATGTTCATGAGAAGAATGGCGGCAGGGACAGCGATTAAGCTCCAACCGATTTGCACTGAAGCTGCAACAGGAGATTTAAGACATGTTTTCTTGGAAAAGCAAATGAGCAGGAGACAGACGCAGAGACAGACAGAGAGACAGACGCAGAGACAGACAGAGAGACAGACGCAGAGACAGACAGAGAGACAGACGCAGAGACAGACAGAGAGACAGACGCAGAGACAGACGCAGAGACAGACTGAGAGACAGACGCAGAGACAGATGGACAGACGGAGAGAGACAGACGGAGAGAAGGACAGAGAGAGACAGACGCAGAGACAGACGGAGAGACAGATGCAGAGACAGACGGAGAGAGACAGACGGAGAGAGACAGACGGAGAGAGACAGACGGAGAGAGACAGACGGAGAGAAGAACGGAGAGAGACAGACGCAGAGACAGACGGAGAGACAGACGCAGAGACAGACGGAGAGACAGACGCAGAGACAGATGCAGAGACAGAAGGAGAGACAGATGCAGAGACAGACGCAGAGACAGACGCAGAGACAGAAGGAGAGACAGAAGGAGAGACAGACGCAGAGACCGACGCAGAGACAGAAGGAGAGACAGACGGAGAGAGACAGACGGAGAGACAGACGCAGAGACAGACGGAGAGACAGAAGGAGAGACAGACGCAGAGACAGACGCAGAGACAGACGCAGAGACAGACGCAGAGACAGACGCAGAGACAGAAGGAGAGACAGAAGGAGAGACAGACGCAGAGACAGACGCAGAGACAGAAGGAGAGACAGACGGAGACAGACGCAGAGACAGAAGGAGAGACAGACGCAGAGACAGACGCAGAGACAGAAGGAGAGACAGACGGAGAGACAGACGCAGAGACAGACGCAGAGACAGAAGGAGAGACAGACGCAGAGACAGACGCAGAGACAGAAGGAGAGACAGACGCAGAGACAGACGCAGAGACAGAAGGAGAGACAGACGGAGAGACAGACGCAGAGACAGAAGGAGAGACAGACGGAGAGACAGACGCAGAGACAGACGCAGAGACAGAAGGAGAGACAGACGCAGAGACAGACGCAGAGACAGAAGGAGAGACAGACGCAGAGACAGAAGGAGAGACAGACGCAGAGACAGAAGGAGAGACAGACGCAGAGACAGACGCAGAGACAGAAGGAGAGACAGACGCAGAGACAGAAGGAGAGACAGATGCAGAGACAGACGCAGAGACAGAAGGAGAGACAGACGCAGAGACAGACGCAGAGACAGAAGGAGAGACAGACGGAGAGACAGACGGAGAGACAGACGCAGAGACAGAAGGAGAGACAGACGCAGAGACAGAAGGAGACAGACGCAGAGACAGAAGGAGAGACAGAAGGAGAGACAGACGGAGAGAGACAGACGGAGAGACAGACGGAGAGACAGACGCAGAGACAGACGCAGAGACAGACGCAGAGACAGAAGGAGAGACAGACGCAGAGACAGAAGGAGAGACAGACGCAGAGATAGACGCAGAGACAGACGCAGAGACAGATGCAGAGACAGAAGGAGAGACAGAAGCAGAGACAGAAGGAGAGACAGACGCAGAGACAGACGGAGAGACAGACGCAGAGACAGACGCAGAGACAGACGCAGAGACAGAAGGAGAGACAGACGCAGAGACAGAAGGAGAGACAGACGCAGAGACAGAAGGAGAGACAGACGCAGAGACAGACGCAGAGACAGACGCAGAGACAGACGCAGAGACAGAAGGAGAGACAGAAGGAGAGACAGACGCAGAGACAGAAGGAGAGACAGACGCAGAGACAGACGCAGAGACAGACGGAGAGACAGAAGGAGAGACAGACGGAGAGACAGACGCAGAGACAGACGCAGAGACAGACGCAGAGACAGACGGAGAGACAGAAGGAGAGACAGACGCAGAGACAGACGCAGAGACAGAAGGAGAGACAGACGGAGAGAGACAGACGGAGAGACAGACGCAGAGACAGACGCAGAGACAGAAGGAGAGACAGAAGGAGAGACAGACGCAGAGACAGAAGGAGAGACAGACGCAGAGACAGACGCAGAGACAGACGCAGAGACAGAAGGAGAGACAGAAGGAGAGACAGACGCAGAGACAGAAGGAGAGACAGACGCAGAGACAGAAGGAGAGACAGACGGAGAGACAGACGCAGAGACAGACGCAGAGACAGAAGGAGAGACAGACGCAGAGACAGAAGGAGAGACAGACGCAGAGACAGACGCAGAGACAGAAGGAGAGACAGACGGAGAGACAGACGCAGACAGAAGGAGAGACAGACGGAGAGACAGACGCAGAGACAGACGCAGAGACAGAAGGAGAGACAGAAGGAGAGACAGACGCAGAGACAGAAGGAGAGACAGAAGGAGAGACAGAAGGAGAGACAGACGCAGAGACAGAAGGAGAGACAGAAGGAGAGACAGACGCAGAGACAGAAGGAGAGACAGAAGGAGAGACAGAAGGAGAGACAGAAGGAGAGACAGAAGGAGAGACAGACGCAGAGACAGAAGGAGAGACAGACGCAGAGACAGACGCAGAGACAGAAGGAGAGACAGAAGGAGAGACAGAAGGAGAGACAGACGCAGAGACAGAAGGAGAGACAGAAGGAGAGACAGACGCAGAGACAGACGCGGAGACAGAAGGAGAGACAGACGCGGAGACAGACGCAGAGACAGACGCAGAGACAGACGCAGAGACAGACGCAGAGACAGACGCAGAGACAGAAGGAGAGACAGAAGGAGAGACAGAAGGAGAGACAGAAGGAGAGACAGACGGAGAGAGACAGACGGAGAGACAGACGGAGAGACAGACGCAGAGACAGACGCAGAGACAGAAGGAGAGACAGACGCAGAGACAGAAGGAGAGACAGACGCAGAGACAGAAGGAGAGACAGACGCAGAGACAGACGCAGAGACAGACGCAGAGACAGACGCAGAGACAGAAGGAGAGACAGACGCAGAGACAGAAGGAGAGACAGACGCAGAGACAGAAGGAGAGACAGAAGGAGAGACAGACGGAGAGAGACAGACGGAGAGACAGACGCAGAGACAGACGCAGAGACAGACGCAGAGACAGACGCAGAGACAGAAGGAGACAGACGCAGAGACAGACGCAGAGACAGAAGGAGAGACAGACGCAGAGACCGACGCAAAGACAGACGCAGAGACAGAAGGAGAGACAGACGCAGAGACAGAAGGAGACAGACGCAGAGACAGAAGGAGAGACAGACGCAGAGACAGAAGGAGAGACAGACGGAGAGACAGACGCAGAGACAGACGCAGAGACAGAAGGAGAGACAGACGCAGAGACAGAAGGAGAGACAGACGCAGAGACAGACGCAGAGACAGAAGGAGAGACAGACGGAGAGACAGACGCAGACAGAAGGAGAGACAGACGGAGAGACAGAAGGAGAGACAGACGCAGAGACAGAAGGAGAGACAGAAGGAGAGACAGACGCAGAGACAGAAGGAGAGACAGAAGGAGAGACAGAAGGAGAGACAGACGCAGAGACAGAAGGAGAGACAGAAGGAGAGACAGACGCAGAGACAGAAGGAGAGACAGACGCAGAGACAGACGCAGAGACAGAAGGAGAGACAGAAGGAGAGACAGACGCAGAGACAGAAGGAGAGACAGAAGGAGAGACAGACGCAGAGACAGACGCGGAGACAGAAGGAGAGACAGACGCGGAGACAGACGCAGAGACAGACGCAGAGACAGACGCAGAGACAGACGCAGAGACAGACGCAGAGACAGACGGAGAGAGACAGACGGAGAGACAGATGGAGAGACAGACGGAGAGACAGACGCAGAGACAGACGCAGAGACAGAAGGAGAGACAGACGCAGAGACAGAAGGAGAGACAGACGCAGAGACAGAAGGAGAGACAGACGCAGAGACAGAAGGAGAGACAGACGCAGAGACAGACGCAGAGACAGACGCAGAGACAGACGCAGAGACAGAAGGAGAGACAGACGCAGAGACAGAAGGAGAGACAGACGCAGAGACAGAAGGAGAGACAGAAGGAGAGACAGACGGAGAGAGACAGACGGAGAGACAGACGGAGAGACAGACGCAGAGACAGACGCAGAGACAGACGCAGAGACAGAAGGAGAGACAGACGCAGAGACAGACGCAGAGACAGAAGGAGAGACAGACGCAGAGACCGACGCAAAGACAGACGCAGAGACAGAAGGAGAGACAGACGCAGAGACAGAAGGAGACAGACGCAGAGACAGAAGGAGAGACAGACGCAGAGACAGAAGGAGAGACAGAAGGAGAGACAGACGGAGAGAGACAGACGGAGAGACAGACGGAGAGACAGACGCAGAGACAGACGCAGAGACAGACGCAGAGACAGAAGGAGAGACAGACGCAGAGACAGAAGGAGGGACAGACGCAGAGACAGAAGGAGAGACAGACGCAGAGACAGAAGGAGAGACAGACGCAGAGACAGACGCAGAGACAGACGCAGAGACAGACGCAGAGACAGAAGGAGAGACAGACGCAGAGACAGAAGGAGAGACAGAAGGAGAGACAGACGGAGAGAGACAGACGGAGAGACAGACGGAGAGACAGACGGAGAGACAGACGCAGAGACAGACGCAGAGACAGATGCAGAGACAGACGCAGAGACAGACGCAGAGACAGACGCAGAGACAGATGGAGAGACAGACGGAGAGACAGACGCAGAGACAGACGCAGAGACAGAAGGAGAGACAGACGCAGAGACAGAAGGAGAGACAGACGCAGAGACAGAAGGAGAGACAGAAGGAGAGACAGACGGAGAGAGACAGACGGAGAGACAGACGCAGAGACAGACGCAGAGACAGACGCAGAGACAGACGCAGAGACAGACGCAGAGACCGACGCAAAGACAGACGCAGAGACAGATGGAGAGAGACAGACGGAGAGATGGATGGAGAGACAGACGGAGAGACAGACGACTGCATGGTTGAGCACGACTCCAACACCATCATTAAGTTTGCTGACGACAACGGTGGTAGACCTGATCACTGACAACGATGAGACAGCCTATAGGGAGGAGGTCAGAGACCTGGCAGTGTGGTGCCAGGACAACAACCTCTCCCTCAACAAGGCAAGACAAAGGAGATGATCGTGGACTACAGGAAAATGAGGGCCGAACACACCCCCATTCACAAGAAATAGGCTTTGATTATGTTTTACTGGTAAATGCCAACAAAATACCTTTTTGGTCAGTGTGGTTTGTGAGTGTGTGTATAACCTTTATTTAACTAGGCAAGTCAGTTAAGAACAAATTCTTATTTACAATTACGGCCTACCCCGGCCAATTGTGTGCAGCCCTATGGGACTCCCAATCACGGCCGGATGTGATACAGCCTGGAATCGAACCAGGGACTGTAGTAACTCCTCTTGCACTGAGATGCCTTAGACTGCTTTGTCCACGTGTGTGTGTTAACTATTTAACTATACTAGAATGCTTAAAAGGCATCAAAAAATGTAAATATCGGTTATCGGTATCAGGGTTTTTTGGGAAGGACAATATTGGAAATCGGTATCGGCCAAAAATGACATATCGGTGCATCACTAGTTGCCATACCAGGTGGTGATGCAACCGGTCAGGAGGCTCTCGATGGTGCAGCTTTAGAACGGTTGAGGATCTGGGGACCCATGCCAAATATTTTCAGTCTCCTGAAGGGGAAGAGGTGTTGTCGTGCCCTCTTCAAAAAAGATGGCGTCACGTGGAAGGAAAATGATGTGGATATATTGAAGCAACATCTCAAGACATCAGTCAGGAAGTTAAAGCTAGGTCGCAAATGGGTCTTCCAAATGGACAATGACCCCGAGCATACTTCCGAAGTTGTGGCAAAATGGCTTAAGGACAACAGGGTCAAGGTATTGGAGTGGCCATCAAACCTGACTCCATTACACCAGCTCTGTCAGGACGAATGGGTCAAAATTCACCCGACTTATTGTGGGAAGCTTGTGGAATGATACCCAAAACGTGTGACCCAAGTTAAACAATTTAAAAACAATGCTACCAAATACTAATTGAGTGTTTGCAAACGTAAGTGTAAGGAAATGTAAGGTCATTTCACGTGAAGGCGCACGTGACAAGTAAAATGTGATTTGATTTGAATAAGCAGGAATCCGGAATCCTCCAACCAAGATTTCTAGAAAACCGGATATTTTTGGCGAAGTTACTGTAACTTTACAACCTAGATCAAAGTAATGAGCCACTCTGATCATAGGCCAAAGTCATGGAGCCCACATACCTGACCATAGCAAGACAGCAAACCTAATACACATACAGATCTATAACACATACAGATCTATAACACATACAGATCTATAACACATACAGTGCCTTCAGAAAGCTTTCATACCTCTTGACTTTTTCCACATTTTGTTGCGTTACAGCCTGAATTTAAAAAGATTATACTGAGATGTTGTGTCACTGGCCTACAGACAATATCATAGTGTCCGAATGGAATTATGTTTTTAGAAATGTTGACAAATTAATAAAAAGTCAATAAATATTCAACCCCTTAGAGGCAAGCCTAAATAAGTTCAGTCACTTAATATGTTGCATGGACTCTGTTTGCCATAAAAGTATTTAACATGATCTTTGAATGACTAGCTCATCTCTGTACCCCATACGTATGATTATCTTTCATGTCTACTCCCGCTCCACCGCTCGACATCGCCGGTTTACTAACCACCGGTCCTGGCCACCCATCATTACGCACACCTGCGCCTCATCATTACGCACACCTGCGCCCCATCATTACGCACACCTGCGCCCCATCATTACGCACACCTGCGCCCCATCATTACGCACACCTGCGCCCCATCATTACGCACACCTGCGCCCCATCATTACGCACACCTGCGCCCCATCATTACGCACACCTGCACCCCATCATTACGCACACCTGCGCCCCATCATTACGCACACCTGCGCCCCATCATTACGCACACCTGCGCCTCATCATTACACACACCTGGACTTGATTTCGCACACCTGCGCCCCATCATTACGCACACCTGCGCCTCATCATTACGCACACCTGCGCCTCATCATTACGCACACCTGTGCCTCATCGTTACGCACACCTGCACCTCATCATTACGCACACCTGCACCTCATCATTACGCACACCTGCACCTGCACTTTTTCCAATGCCTCGCTAAGAAGGGATCTGATTGGTAGATGATTTTATATATATATATATATATATATATATATATATATATATATATTTATTTTTTAATTTTTTTAAAGCAGACATTGAATATACACCCAGTCATTACAAAGATACAGGCATCCTTCCTAACTCAGTTGCCGGAGAGGAAGGAAACCACTCACGAATTTCACCATGAGGCCAATGGTGACTTTAAAACAGTTACAGAGTTTAATGGCTGTTTATTTATTTATTTTATTTAACTTTTATTTAACTAGGCAAGTCAGTTAAGAACACATTCTTATTTTCAATGACGGCCTAGGAACAGTGGGTTAACTGCCTTGTTCAAGGTCAGAATGACAGATTTGTACCTTGTCAGCTCGGGGATTCAATCTTGCAACCTTCCAGTTACTAGTCCAACACTCTAACCACTAGGCTACCCTGTGATAGACAAAACTGAGGATAAATCAAAAACATTGTAGTTACTCTAAAATATTAACCTAAATGACAGAGTGGAAGGAAGCCTGTACAGAATCAAAATAAAAGTGGCAAAGAAATGAACTTTATGTTCTGAATAGAAAGTGTTCTGTTTGGGGCAAATCCAACACAACACATCACTGAGTACCACTCTTCATATTATCAAGCATGGTGGTGGCTGCAACATGTTATGGACTAGGGACTATTTTAGGATCAAATCCAACACAACACATCACTGAGTACCACTCTTCATATTATCAAGCATGGTGGTGGCTGCAACATGTTATGGACTAGGGACTATTTTAGGATCAAATCCAACACAACACATCACTGAGTACCACTCTTCATATTATCAAGCATGGTGGTGGCTGCAACATGTTATGGATATGCTTGTCATCGGCAAGGACTATGGAGGTTTTTTTTTAGGATAAAAAGAAATGGAATAGAGCTAAGTACAGGCAAAATCCTAGAGGAAAACCTGGTTCAGTCTGCTTTCCAACAGATACTGGGAAACAAATTCACCTTTCAGCAGGACAATAACCTAAGACACAAAGTCAAATCTACACTGCGTACCAAGACGACATTGAATGTTCCTGAGTGGCCTAGTTACAGTTTTGACTTAAATCGGCTTAAATCTATGGCAAGACTTAAAAATGGCTGTCTAGCAATGATCAACAACCAACTTGACAGAGCTTGAAGAATTAAAAAAATAATATTGTGCAAATATTGTACAATCCAGGTGTGTAAAGCTCTTAGAGATTTACCCAGAAAGACTCACAGCTCTGATCGCTGTGAGTCTGCTGTAATCGCTGTCAAAGGTGATTCATTAACATTATGTAAATTAGATATTTCTTTATTTAATTTTCAATAATTTTGCTAAAAGTTCAAAAAACATGTTTTCACTTTGTCATTATGGGGTATTGTGTGTAGATGGGTGATAAAATATATATTTAATCCATTTTGAATTCAGGCTGAAACACAACAAAATGTGGAATAAGTCAAGGGGTACGGAGACGTTCTAAAGGCACTGAAGTACACATTATAATATTTGATAATAAATCCGCTGTACTCACCAGGTTTGACAACGTGTCCTTTTCATCCTCCATATTCTCAATGAGCATCAGGCTGTCAGGGGCTTCTGTCACTGTGTCCTCGTTCCTATCTGTAAAAACACACAGAGAACACTGGGATAGGTCATAGAATATGTGTCGCAGTTATGCCTTGCGAAAAGGAAAGACAGGATTCAACTACTGTACCTGTCTGTGGTGAAGTGGGACTCCGAGAAGGGCTTGGGTGCCCCTTAGACAGCGTTTTGGGGGATTGGTTGTAATCTGTGGGCTTTTTAAAGGGGTTTTAGGGGACAGTGTGGGGTCGGGGATGAGTTTAGGCATGGATAGGAAGGACTGTGAGAGGCTACTGGGTTCTTTAGATGTAGATTTTGGTGATTTTGACGGGGTGGGCTTCTTCTTCTTAGGGCTGGACTTTGAGGAGAGTGAAGGGCTGGGAGGGTCTGGGAATGTGAATTGGGGAGACCGTGATGGTGTTAAAGGGGGTTTGCCTCTGGGTTTGAGTGACAGAGAGGGACTGGGGGCGTTGTTTGAGGAGGGATTGGAAGACAGTGAGGAGGTGGAGGGGTCTTTACATGGTGTTCTGGAGATGCGGATGTTCCTGGACACGGGAAGGGAGGTGTTGAAGAAGCCAGACATCAGAGGAGGAAGGTTATGGAACATCTGGCCAAACTGCTCTGGAGAACACTCCTGAAACAGACCACACAGAAAAGTAAACTGAACAAAAATATAAACGCAACATGCAACAATTTCAACCATTTTACTGAGTTACAGTTCATATGAGGAAATCAGTCAATTTAAATAAAGTCATTAGGCTTTAATCTATGGATTTCACATGACTGGACAGGAGTGCGGCCATGGGTGGGTCTGGGAGGGCATAGGCCCACCCACTTAGTAATCAGACCCATCCACTGGGGAGCCAGGCCCACCCACTGGGGAGCCAGGACCTGCCAATCAGAATTAGTTTTCCCCCACAAAAGTGCTTATTACAGACCGAAATAATCCTCAGTTTCATCAGCTGTCCGGGTGGGCTGGTCTCAGACGATCCAGCAGGTGAAGAAGCTTGATGTGGAGGTCCTGGGCTGGCGTGGTTACACGAGGTCTGTGGTTGTGAGGCCAGTTGGACGTACTGCCAAATTCTCTAAATTGGAGGCGGCTTATGGTAGAGTGAATGTTCACTTCTCTGGCAACTGCTCTGGTGGACATTCCTTTCTTCAGCATGCCAATTGCACGCTCCCTCAAAACTTGAGACATCTGTGGCATTGTGTCGTGTGACAAAACTGCACATTTTAGAGTGGCCTTTTATTGCCCCCAGCACAAGGTGCACCTGTGTAATGATCATGCTGTTTATTAATCAGCTTCTTGATTTGCCACACCTGTCAGATGGATGGATTATCTTGGCAAAAGAGAAATTCTCACTAACAGGGATGTAAACACACAGCAGACCAAGTGGGGATCAAAGGCTAAGAGAAAGTTTCAGATTTGGTCAACAAAAAATATGATTGTTTTTTATTTGATCGAATAGAAGTTTAGTAATGTTTAGATTGTTACTAAAATAAGTGGCCGAACGTGGCATCTCGGCAGCTTTGAGAAAAGATATTTTATATTGGAGTTGTGTCTGTTGTTCACACACATCTGCCCTTTCATTGGCTAGAATGTCCCTCCTGATCTCGCATCCACGCCTTCACGATAACAACTTCCATTGCTGGGCAGAGACAATCTTGTCATTATATACAGTTTCTCTGCAGAAATGTGACGCAACACTGCTCCCTAGTGAAGGCAACCAAACACCACAACTCTGTCACTCCTTGTAATCAACACTCCAGTTCTACTTTCTGAAACTTTCTGATGTTGTGGCCCAGTGCTCACCCTCTCCCTGCGGCGGGCCCTAGCAGACAGGGTCCAGAGAGGAGGTGCAGTCGGTGGGTTGGACATCAGGAGGGAGGGATCCATCATGAGCAGCTCAGTGTAGGTTTCCAGAGTCTCCAGAATGGTCTCTGTGACATCATCTTCCTCTATCACCACTTCCTCAACCTCTGGGGGTCTGGGCATAGCCAGCACCAGCATGTGAGAGCTGCCACCTTTCACCTGAACACACATGCACAGTATTAGCACATGCAAAAACACACTCACACACACAAACCCACACAGCTTGACTCACTGACTGGACACTGTATTTGAGGAAGCGTGGGCACAGTGTTGGTCTGAACTGGTTGGTGAAGTTCTCTTCCCCCAGTCCTAGTTTACCATGGCGACCGTCCCCAAAGGTGTACAGAATCCCACTGTCTGGAGGGTGAGACATGGGGTCTCAATGGAACATGCTCAGGTTTCAAATGTCTGAATGACAACTTCTATTCAACAGTGTATACTTAGTAGAATATATTACAGTACAATAGAAGCTTGCCTGTGATCACAGCAGTGTGGTTCTCTCCACAGGTGACGTGACTGACTCTGCCATTCCGGAAGTGGACCAGTGCTTTGGGCAGATGTGCTTCGAACAGGAAGGTCCCGTGGCCCAGCTGACCATGCTGACCCCGCCCAAACGTGTACACATCCTCCTCTGGAACACGGAGAGGAAGCAAGAGAGAGAGAGAGAGAGAGAGGTATAGAGGAAGCCAGAGAGAGAGAGAGAGAGAGAGAGAGGTATAGAGGAAGCAAGAGAGAGAGAGGTATAGAGGAAGAGAGAGAAAGAGAGAGAGAGAGGTATAGAGAAAGAGAGAGAGAGCGAGGGAGAAAGAGAGAGAGGTATAGAGGAAGAGAGAGATAGGGAGGTATAGAGGAAGAGAGAGAGATAGCGGTATAGAAGAAGAGAGAGGTATAAAGGAAGAGAGAGATAGCGGTATAGAGGAAGAGAGAGATAGCGGTATAGAAGAAGAGAGAGAGAGGTTTAGAGGAAGAGAGAGAGAGGTTTAGAGGAAGAGAGAGATATAGGTATAGAGGAAGAGAGATATAGCGGTATAGAAGAAGAGAGAGATATAGAGGAAGAGAGAGAGAGGTATAGAGGTAGAGAGAGGTATAGAGGTAGAGAGAGATAGAGAGGTATAGAGGAAGAGAGATAGAGAGGTATAGAGGAAGAGAGATAGAGAGGTATAGAGGAAGAGAGAGATAGAGAGGTGTAGAGGAAGAGAGAGATAGAGAGGTGTAGAGGAAGAGAGAGATAGAGAGTTGTAGAGGAAGAGAGAGATAGAGAGGTGTAGAGGAAGAGAGAGATAGAGAGGTGTAGAGGAAAGAGAGAGAGAGGTATAGAGGAAGATAGAGAGAGAGGTATAGAGGAAAGAGAGATAGAGAGGTATAAAGGAAGAGAGAGATAGAGAGGTATAGAGGAAGAGAGAGAGAGAGGTATAGAGGAAGAGAGATAGATAGGTATAGAGGAAGAGAGAGATAGAGGTATAGAGGAAGGGAGAGAGAGGAAGAGAGATAGAGGTATAGTGGAAGAGAGAGATAGAGAGGTGTAGAGGAAGAGAGAGATAGAGAGGAATAGAGGAAGAGCGAGATAGAGGTGTAGAGGAAGAGAGAGATAGAGGTGTAGAGGAAGAGAGAGATAGAGGTATAGAGGAAGAGAGAGAGATATATAGAGGAAGAGCGAGATAGAGGTGTAGAGGAAGAGAGAGATAGAGGTATAGAGGAAGAGAGAGAGATATATAGAGGAAGAGAGAGAGATATATAGAGGAAGAGAGAGAGATATATAGAGGAAGAGAGAGAGATATATAGAGGAAGAGAGAGAGATATATAGAGGAAGAGAGAGAGATAGAGAGGTAGAGAGAGAGATAGAGAGGTATAGAGGAAGAGAGAGATAGATAGGTATAGAGGAAGAGAGAGATAGAGAGAGAGGTGTAGAGGAAGACAGAGAGAGAGAGGTATAGAGGAAGAGAGAGATAGAGAGATAGAGAGGTATAGAGGAAGTGAGAGATAGAGAGGTGTAGAGGAAGAGAGAGATAGAGAGGTGTAGAGGAAAAGAGAGATAGAGAGGTGTAGAGGAAGAGAGAGATAGAGAGGTATAGAGGAAGAGAGAGATAGAGAGGTATAGAGGAAGAGAGAGATAGAGAGGTGTAGAGGAAGAGAGAGATAGAGAGGTGTAGAGGAAGAGAGAGATAGAGAGGTGTAGAGGAAGAGAGAGATAGAGAGGTGTAGAGGAAGAGAGAGATGTAGAGGTATAGAGGAAGAGAGAGAGAGAGATAGAGAGGTGTAGAGGTATAGAGGAAGAGATAGATAGAGAGGTGTAGAGGTATAGAGGAAGAGAGAGGTATAGAGGAAGAGAGAGATAGAGAGGTATAAAGGAAGAGAGATAGATAGAGAGGTATAGAGGAAGAGATAGATAGAGAGGTGTAGAGGAAGAGAGAGATAGAGAGGTGTAGAGGAAGAGAGAGAGGTGTAGAGGAAGAGAGAGAGGTGTAGAGGTATAGAGGAAGAGAGAGAGGTGTAGAGGAAGAGAGAGAGAGGTGTAGAGGTATAGAGGAAGAGATAGATAGAGAGGTGTAGAGGAAGGGGAGACAGTCACAAACTGGAAACAGTAGACAGACTGTTTTATGTTATTAACGGTACTGTATCGATGAGTTAGTATTAATAGTATTTCAGAGGTATTTACTTGTGAGTGCCACTGTGTGCTCCCCTCCACAGGACACTTGGATGACCGGATCCTGGATGCCTTCCACCTGCTGAGGGACTCTGTGATTGGCCAGCTGGTCACGGAATAGACCCAGCCTTCCGTTCCGACTCTCCCCAAACGTGTAGAGGTCCCCGTCCACTGGAACGAGCCCAAACCCAGCCGAATTACTACATGACAACAGGTTAATGGTATGCATAAGGTTTAGCTACTGAATTGAAATGAACCCTGTGTTACCTGTGACGAATGCTGAGTGGTGGTATCCACAGGACACCCAGGCCACTGACTGCCCCACCATCACCTCTCTAGGCTCTGAGGCGTAGCTCTCTGCCCCCAGACCGATCTGGCCAACCGAGTTATCACCCCACATGAACAGCCTGCCTTCCTCTGCCAACACATATACAACACAGCACACATACTGACAGAGAAGACTGACCAACAGACAGACAGACCGAGAGACACACACACACAGTAGACAGACAGTCTGTCTGTTATCATTGTTACCTGTCAGAGCAGCTGAGGTGTTGCAGCCAGCAGCGAGCATTTTGATTGGTGCGTGGTCAGAGAAGGGATGAATCAGGTGGAAGGTGTTTGTGTCATCACAGTGTCCCAAACCAAGCTGCCCCTCCTGGTTACTGCCAGCACCATAAACCTGCCCACTCCCTGAGAAACATGGGTGAAAGCCTCATAAGTCATTGTAATGGCACATATTCATAACATGTTCTATAGTAATGTAGAGTAAAACAACTTGGTTCTTTTACATGTGCACACGATTGTATGGTCTCTTCCACATGCTGCAAACTTCACTTTTTCAGTCTTCAACACTAAAGAAAAAAACATGTGTTTTAACGTTACAAAACTTTTGACAAAATGTGAGTCGAACATAATCCTAGTACACGATGGACTGACCTTTCACAGCAGTGGGCTTGTTGATGTTGATCTCTGACCCCAGTCCTAACTGACCGCAGGTATTACTTCCAAACATGAACAGCCTGCTATGGCCTACACATAGGAGAATACATAATTATACTGTTTTTATGTATTTCTTTGTGTCTTTGAACAAGTAAATACTATACATGTCTTGAAGTTAAAGGCATTTTGTTCATAACACTGTTTGACTACAGGTCCATTAGTAAACTGATAATGAACCATTGATAATGATTTACCAGCATTTTATAAACAACAAACGAGCTTATGTTTTATACACAGTGTCCCCAAGTCGGCCAATCATATAGGAGAGTGTAGGATACATTATTGATAACCTGTTACGAGAGCAGTGTGATCACCCCCACACGAGATTTCTTCTGGATGGTCATTCTTCAGCCAGAATTTACTGGGCACATTATCAGCAAACTTGCTCTTCCCAAAGGTGAAGATTGCTCCTGTTTCTGTTAGGGTAAAAAAACAAATTTGAGACAGAAGAGAAACTATGACATTTCATAGGAGTTTGAGGAAATATCAGGTGCTATATGTTTGTACTACATGATTTCACTACTAGGCTTTACAGCAGTAAAGCAGGTAAATCCTAATGCCAACCGGTTGTTACGTATTTAGGTCGCTGCAAGCCAGAAATAGCAACAGGTTAGCTAATGGTCCCTACCATACATTACTGTCTAGTGATAGAATAGCAACTATTGAGCTAAATAACAGCCATATGCTTCAAAAAAGCTATTCAGACACAGGTTTCCTAACCAGGTATATCATCTTCGGTCTGCCCGGTCATCTCTCCCCTGGTGTCGGCTCACCTCACAGGTGCCTGTCACATTCCTCCGCAGAAACAATCTGCGGATTCGATTATGCAGAGAACCGGTATATGACACGTGACGTGACCAGTGTGAGCAACAATAGCGGAATCGGCGGTTTGCCTTCAAAATAAAGGTCTCCCATTGATTCCCATTGAATCACGCCACAATTGTATTAAAGGAAAACTATATTTTGGTATTTGTTTAATTAATCCATTGTTGATATAGTCAAGTGTTTTGCATGTCAGTAATCAAGTTAGAAGATATATCACTTTCAAAATACATATGATGAAAAATGCACCATACAGGCCAGATTTCTGTATTTTATGAATGTTCTGGCCTTGGCTCCTTTTCTTTTGCAGAGTACGTTCAGGTGCTTCATTCCCTCCTTCTCCAGGCACTGTATGTGGGCACTGCAGGACATGTTTTCTTAGAGTGTGACCCCTTGGCTGGAGTGCTTTCCCATACAGTTTAAGGTGCACTTGCGTGGTTATTTTGGGGTGCCTGGAGAAGAGGACATACTGTGTCTTCAGGGGATTGAGCTTGACCGTCCACAGATTTAACCCAGTTCTCCATCTCTGTTATGCTCTTCTGTAGCTTTTTTCCAGCATGGACAATGTTTTTGGAGGAGGCCTAAAAACAGAGATTGACTGCGATCTGGGCCACTTGTCCGTCTCCTGGGTGGGGGAAATAAATATCACAGATGTATATTAAAAACAGTAGAGGACAGACGACGGAGCCTTGGGGTTCTCCCGCCTCTGGAGAGAACCTGAATGATGTGGCTTCTCTCACCCTCACCGCTGCCTCCCGCTGATTTAAAAGAAGGACCATCTGAGTGGGGAGTTTCAGGTTCGTATCCTATAGCCTATAGATGAGCCCATTGTGCCACATCTTATCAAACACCTTTTCAATGTCTAAGAAGACAGTCACCATCACCTCTTTTTTGTCAGCCTCAGGATGTTGTCAGTAGTTGATCTCTTCTTGACAACGACATCTCAGGGCTGGTAGGGACATCTCAGGGCTGGTAGGGACATCTCTGGGCTGGTAGGGACATCTCTGGGCTGGTAGGGACATCTCTGGGCTGGTAGGGACATCTCTGGGCTGGTTGGGACATCTCTGGGCTGGTAGGGACATCTCTGGGCTGGTAGGGACATCTCAGGGCTGGTGGGACATCTCAGGGCTGGTGGGACATCTCAGGGCTGGTAGGGACATCTCAGGGCTGGTAGGGACATCTCAGGGCTGGTTGGGACATCTCAGGGCTGGTAGGGACATCTCAGGGCTGGTTGGGACATCTCAGGGCTGGTTGGGACATCTCAGGGCTTCATGCTCTCTTCTATCCCTCTTCTCCATGTATCGGTCTGGTGAAGGTCAGGTTTGGCAAAGTACAAGGGGAAGGGGGTGGTGGAGTTCTCTTTTATTTATCTCAATTTAATGTCAACAAACTTTAACGGATTTAAAGTGCAGTCAAACCAGATTTGATGTTGCTAAAATGTAAGATTCTATCAGAGTGCCTATCCTCTTCCTGTAACCACTAGGTGTGGTAGGAAATATAGCTGGCATGTAGGTTTCTCACTTATGTATGGCACAAGTTTCAGTATGGGGGAGGGGAATGGGCAGGGTATATGGAAATTAAAACTGTAGTATTTACTTCAGTGTTTTTTTGGGGGGATAATACTATAGGGGGGATAATACTATGTATTTACTATAGTATTCTACAGTATACTACAACATTCTCTGGTACGTACTACACGTGATCGAGTGATACTACAGTGTGTAGTATAGTATTTTACAGTATACTACAGTTTACTATAGAATTCTATAGTAAGTACAGTAGAATTCTATAGTAACTACAGTAGTATGTTTTCATGTGAGCAGACACTCACTGAACACAACTGTGACGAGTTTTCACAAATATTAGCATCGTACCACTTATTGTGAGACAGTTGTGTTCTGTGGGTGTCACTGAGTAGGCTGATACCCCATTTCATGGACCCAAGATATACAAGTAATTCTGTAGATTGCAATATCAAATCAAATCAAAGTTTGTCACATGCGCTGAATCCAATGCTTACTTAAAGGCTCTAACCAATAGTGAAAAAAAAGGTATTAGGTGAACAATAGGTAAGTAAAGAAATGAAACAACAGTAAAAAGACAGGCTATATACAGTAGCGAGGCTATAAAAGTAGCGAGGCTACATACAGACACCGGTTAGTCAGGCTGCTTGAGGTAGCATGTACATGTAGATATGGTTAAAGTGACTATGCATATATGATGAACAGAGAGTAGCAGTAGTGTAAAAGAGGGGTTGGCGGGTGGTGGGTGGGACACAATGCAGATAGCTCGGTTAGCCACTGTACGGGAGCACTGGTTGGTCAGGCTAATTGATGTAGTATGTACATGAATGTATAGTTAAAGTGACTATGCATATAAGATAAACAGAGAGTAGCAGCAGTGTAAAAGGGTTTGGGGGGCCACACAATGCAAATAGTCTGGGTAGCCATTTGATTACCTGTTCAGGAGTCTTATGGCTTGGGGTAAAAACTGTTGAGAAGCCTTTTTGTCCTAGACTTAGCACTCCGGTACCGCTTGCCATGCGGTAGTAGAGAGAACAGTGGGGTGGCTGGGGTCTTTTTTTATTTTTACCTTTATTTTACTAGGCAGGTCAGTTAAGAACAAATTCTTATTTTCAATGACGGCCTAGGAACAGTGGGTTAACTGCCTGTTCAGGAGCAGAACGACAGATATGTACCTTGTCAGCTCGGGGATTCGAACTTGCAACCTTTTGGTTACTAGTCCAATGCTCTAACCACTAGGCTACCCTGCCGAATATTGGGGAGAACATGTATTTGATACACTGCCGATTTTGCAGGTTTTCCTACTTACAAAGCATGTAGAGGTCTGTCATAGGTACACTTCAACTGTGAGAGACGGAATCTAAAACAAAAATCCAGAAAATCACATTGTATGATTTTTAAGTAATTAATATGCATTTTATTGCATGACATAAGTATTTGATACATCAGAAAAGCAGAACTTAATATTTGGTACAGAAACCTTTGTTTGCAATCACAGAGATCATATGTTTCCTGTAGTTCTTGACCAGGTTTACACACTGCAGCAGGGATTTTGGCCCACTCCTCCATACAGACCTTCTCCAGATCCTTCAGGGTTTCGGGGCTGTCGCTGGGCAATACGGACTTTCAGCTCCCTCCAAAGATTTTCTATTGGGTTCAGGTCGGAGACTAGCTAGGCCACTCCAGGACCTTGAGATGCTTCTTACGAAGCCACTCCTTTGTTGCCCTGGCTGTGTGTTTAGGGTCGTTGTCATGCTGGAAGACCCAGCCACGACCCATCTTCAATGCTCTTACTGAGGGAAGGAGGTTGTTGGCCAAGATCTCGCGATACATGGCCCCATCCATCCTCCCCTCAATACGGTGCAGTCGTCCTGTCCCCTTTGCAGAAAAGCATCCCCAAAGAATGATATTTCCACCACCATGCTTCACGGTTGGGATGGTGTTCTTGGGGTTGTACTCATCCTTCTTCTTCCTCCAAACACGGTAAGTGGAGTTTAAACCAAAAAGCTCTATTTTTGTCTCATCAGACCATGTGACCTTCTCCCATTCCTCCTCTGGATCATCCAGATGGTCATTGGCAAACTTCCGACGGGCCTGGACATGCGCTGGCTTGAGCAGGGGGACCTTGCGTGCGCTGCAGGATTTGAATCCATGACGGCGTAGTGTGTTACTAATGGTTTTTCCTGTTGTGTAGTTCTGGGCTGATCCCTCACCTTCCTCATGATCATTGATGCCCCATGAGGTGAGATCTTGCATGGAGCCCCAGACCGAGGGTGATTGACCGTCATCTTGAACTTCTTCAATTTTCTAATAATTGCACCAACAGTTGTTGCCTTCTCACCAAGCTGCTTGCCTATTGTCCTGTGGCCCATCCCAGCCTTGTGCAGGTCTACAATTTTAGCCCTGATGTCCTTCCACAGCTCTCTGGTCTTGGCCATTGTGGAGAGGTTGGAGTCTGTTTGAGTGAGTGTTTGGACAGGTGTCTTTTATACAGGTAACGAGTTCAAACAGGTGCAGTTAATACAGGTAATGAGTGGAGAGCAGGAGGGCTTCTTAAAGAAAAACTAACAGGTCTGTGAGAGCTGGAATTCTTACTGGTTGGTAGGTGATCAAATACTTATGTCATGCAATAAAATGCAAATTAATTACTTCAAAATCATACAATGAGATTTTCTGGATTTTTGTTTTAGATTCCGTCTCTCACAGTTGAAGTGTACCTATGATAAAAATGACAGAGCTCTACATGCTTTGTGAGAAGGAAACCCTGCAAAATCGGCAGTGTATCAAATACTTGTTCTCCCCACTGTATGCTCCAAATGTAATTCTGAAGTCTATACATCCACAGTGCGACTTCAACTGTTTTGGTGGGTCAAATTAACTAATTATTGTATTTTGTTTAATTTATATAACAACATTCCAACCTTGTTTAGCATTACCTAGTCTAGTCCAATTGTGGCATGATTCCACTATTTTCATTCGCTTGCATCAATTTCAAGTCGGACTTTTATTTTGAAGGCGACCGCCGATTCCATTATTGCTGCTCACGTTGTGGTTCACAACAAACACGTAGTGACGTGAGTGGGCAAAAACGGTGAAGGAGGAGCGCCCTCACATCGGACAGTAATCAGCACAATTCCGGAGAAGAAAAAAGTTAACATACCAATATGTGCGATATTTAATGAGACGAAACCCCACCCACCCTACTCAGAGTGAATGCAGGCAAAAACACACACATGCTGTTTTCACTTTTTTCATTCAACTTTATTTTCTTTCAGATATCAATTTATAAAATTATAGTATTTTAATCTGTCATGACAACAAAAATACTTGCCATGAAGAATTCAGTGTTCTATGGACTGAAGACTCTCCAAAGCATCCATGCGAGGAATTTTAGGTAAGAGAAGTAACGTTAGTCAGAAACGTTGGCTAGCTAGCACGCGGATTAATTGGCAAAGTGTCAAAAGTGAGCTCAGCTGTCAAGCAAAGTAGTTTACAGTACAATCTATTTCCATCGTTTAACATTCAGAGTGCCACAGTGTATTTGTTGTCGTGTTTTTGAGACTTGTAAATGCACATTTTTGATTGGGGAGTCTGTCTATTTTTCATCCTCTTGTCATTTGCAGCATTGGAGCACAAGCTCTGGGTCCGGTCAATCTCAAGGGTCGCAGTTTCCTGACTTTAAAGGACTTCAGCTCAGATGAGATCAAACATCTTCTATGGGTTTCAGGTGACCTAAAACACAGGATCAAACATGAAAAACAGGTACAGTGAGGATCCATGTCACTAACAGAAGTTTTAATTTAAAATGGAAGATTTATAATGCACTGTTGATTGAGTTAAAGTGAGATAACAGTCACTTCTATTTGCAGTACCTTCCTCTTCTTCAAGGGAAGTCAATTGCCATGATATTTGAGAAGAGGAGCACCAGAACTAGAATGTCCACAGAAACAGGTGTGAGTTACATTTGTGTCAGGGTATGGTCTATCTACGCTTTTGGAGTAGAGAAATACCAAAATAGCTCCGCCACTCATGTTGGGTCATGCAATCATTTAGGGAGTGGTTAAATTAAAAGTCATTTCAAAAGCCTCTTACATCATTGTGGATATTTAAGATACAGCAAATACAAGTTCCCACATAGCTTTTGTGCTGTGATTTTAAATGTGTGGGTGCATTGGAAAGTTCAGTTGCACTCTTTCATGGGGTCACAACTCTGAATGGGTCAGGAATCAGGACTAACGCAGAACACAATGAAACTGCTGAAAAGACACTCTCCCTCCATTTGTGGCAAAAATCTAACTCAGTTAGACTCACTTATCCCTACTATTTCATCTTGCTATCCTCACATTTGTATATATCTCAACCACATAGTTTTCCCCTGTTTTGTAAAGAGGAACATTGCATTGCAGATAGAAATGCATGATGAATGGACACAACTGTCTTCCATGTGGAATGTGCAATTACTTTCTATAGTAACATTTAGTGCGTTTGAATAAGCCCGTTATCATGTGTACTTCCTGCAGGTTTTTCTCTGCTGGGAGGACACCCCTGTTTCCTCACGTCTCAGGACATCCACCTGGGAGTGAACGAGAGCAGCACAGACACAGCCAGGTCAGTCGGTCAGCCAAGGCCACAGCAATAGCCAACTTTTTGCTCCTTGACTACACCAGGTTATCATCACCATTGGAATCAAACTTTATAGTGTGTGTGTGCAGGGTTCTCTCTGGGCTGTCAGACATAGTCCTGGCACGGGTGAACAGCCACACTACTCTGGAGGAGCTGGTGAAGGATGCCTCCATCCCCATCATCAACGGCCTGTCTGACCTCTACCACCCCATCCAGATCCTCGCTGACTTCCTCACCCTGCAGGTACTGAAGCCTAACAAACAGGGATGCAAACTACTCACCTTTCGGTGAAATTCACTGCTTTCAATCCAAAATAGGTGACATACGGGATTCGTGTAGATCCGAGGGGGGCTTTGGATGACTACTGGCTGGATGCAAGAGTGATCCGTGTTTGGAGCAATACTGGCTGGATCCAAGACTGATCCGTGTTTGGAGCAATACTGGCTGGATCCAAGACTGATCCGTGTTTGGAGCAATACTGGCTGGATCCAAGAGTGATCCGTGTTTGGAGCAATACTGGCTGGATCCAAGACTGATCCGTGTTTGGAGCAATACTGGCTGGATCCAAGAGTGATCCGTGTTTGGAGCAATACTGGCTGGATCCAAGACTGATCCGTGTTTGGAGCAATACTGTCTGGATCCAAGAGTGATCCTGGCTGTTTGGAGCAATACTGGCTGGATGGCTGGATCCAAGAGTGATCCGTGTTTGGACTGGCTGGCAATCCGTGTTTGGCTGGATCCAAGAGTGATCCGTGTTTGGAGCAATACTGGCTGGATCCAAGAGTGATCCGTGTTTGGAGCAATACTGGCTGGATCCAAGAGTGATCCGTGTTTGGAGCAATACTGGCTGGATCCAAGACTGATCCGTGTTTGGAGTAATACTGGCTGGATCCAAGACTGATCCGTGTTTGGAGTAATACTGGCTGGATCCAAGGCTCAGCCAATTGTTCACATAACAGCAGAATGCAGGACGCGGCTGAAGAGGGAAGAGACAACCAATTCACTAGTTACAGCATCAGTGCGCCTCTGGAAAGAGCAGAGAGAGGAAAGGCAGTTTGCCAGTACAGCAGCGCGTCCCCTGAACGATAACGACGAGGTAAAGTAGGTGAGACGCCTGACCACAGAGATGGGATGAGAAGGTGAAGTGTACTTCATGAGCTGTAACCGAAAAACAACTGGCATTTGAAAAGTTTGAGGTGAGGGAGAAAGTGTGGTGGAACAAGTATTGTTATCATTGTTAAGTATCTTGCTAGTTGGATCAAATTCTCCGTTAGCTAGCCAGAGAAATGTTGAGCAACATTAGCCAACTTAACTAATCAAATAATTGAGTTTATGGTGTGAAAATTAGCTGGCTCATAAAGTCAGACAGCTAACGTTACAACATCAGATGAGCTAACGTTAGTAACCTAACCAATTCGCTATAGTATTAACAGGTATACGACTCCTTGCCGTTCCTCAAGTTATAACAAGTTAGTTGCTTACTGGACCATGGCAATCTGTGTGACATGTTAACTAGCTAACGAACTAACTACAATCTGTGAACTAATGTTTTCTCTACAGTATGTGGTTAATTTTCAGAATGAGAAAATTAGGTGAAAATGAGGTGTTGCTTGTTAAACAAGTGGATTCAGGGATCAAGTGTAGCTGGAGCTGAGCCTGTCTTAAGCTGGATGCCTCTATAGAGGTGAAAGGAACACCACACGTTCCCTCTTTCTCACTTTTTCTATACAGTGCATAAAAAGGGGTATGCCAGGTGTCCTCTCTGCCTGAAAGAGATCAATTATGCCAACAAAAGGGTATCATGCTCTGCTGGCACATTGTAGAACAGATGTCCACAGGCAGAAAGTGTACAATGTAATAATGTGCAGTGTAGCCCAAATAGATTGTTTTTGTTGTGTTGAACTTGACAGTAACGTGTGTGAGTGATGGGGGATTATTATTATTTATATTTTTTACCTATTTTTTTTCGCCCCAATTTCGTGGTATCCAATTGTCTCATCGTTGCAACTCCCGTACGGACTTGGGAGAGGCAAAGGTCGAGAGCCGTGCGTCCTCCGAAACACAACTCAAACAAGCCCCACTGCTTCTTGACACAATGCCCATCCAACCCAGAAGCCAATGTGTCAGAGGAAACACTTACACCTGGCGACCTAGTCAGCGTGCACTGTGCCCGGCCCGCACGGGAGTCGCTAGTGCGCGATGGGGCTAGTGCGCGATGAGACAAGGATATCCTTGCCGGCCAAACCCTCCCTTACCCGGACAACGCTGGGCCAATTGTGCGCCACCCCATGGGCCCTCCACCCGGGAGGCCCCTGATGGGGGATTATTTAATGTTTTATTCTGTGAACATTATTTTTGCACACGTAGCCTTGTGCACTTGATCGATGTCTATTATAGTGGCCACAATAATAGAGCAAACAGAATGGCTGTTTGTTTCATTCTACTTTAAGATGTTTTTTCCCCAAGTGCAATATTTAGATGTGTGTGGTCACAAGCGTTCTATTATAAAGGCAGTTATAGCTAACTGCAATATTAGTGTACTGTTTTTTTCTCAAGACTTGTGTAATTTGCAGTAAAGTAGGCAACAAATAACATTGGATTGCTTTCTTTAAAATGTTTAGCTGCGAGTTGGGTTCACATGAAGCACTTTTTATTTTCCACACAGAGACTGATCATGTAGATCTTATTCTTTGTTGTTTAATTAGTTAACCTGCATTTCCCCCTAGCAGGGATTTTTTTGCATGTTTCAGTGCACAGAAAAGGTGTCACCTTTTTGGGCCCTCGGCAGTTTACATCCCTGAACAAGGTATCAGATATAGACGGGCGAAGCTATAAGGACACTCCTGACCTGTAAAAGCACCAACATCTAAAACTGACCCTAACCTTAACTATGCAAGTCAGTTAACAAATTCTTATTTACAATGACGGCCTACCAAAAGGCCTCCTGCGGGGACCTGGGATTTTAAATGAATAATAAATACAATATAAATATAGAACAAAACACACATCACAACAAGAGAGACACCACTACGTGAAGAGAGACCTAAGACAACAACATAGCAAGGCAGCAACATGACAACACAGCATGGTAGCAACACAACATGACAACAACATGGTAGCAACACAACACGGTAGCAGCACGAACCATTATTGGGCGGAGTCAACAGCACAATTGTCAACAAGGTAGAGACAACAATCACACACAGCAGCCAAAACTGTCAGTTATAGTGTCCATGATTGAGTCTTCGAATGAAGAGATGGAGATAAAACTGTCCAGTTTGAGTGTTTTTTGCAGCTCGTTCCAGTCGCTAGCTGCAGCAAACTGAAAAGAGGAGCGACCCAGGGATGTGTGTGCTTTGGGGACCTTTAACAGAATGTGACTGGCAGAACGGGTGTTGTATGTGGAGGATGAGGGCTGCAGTAGATATCTCAGATAGGGGGAAGTGAACGGGTGTTGTATGTGGAGGATGAGGGCTGCAGTAGATATCTCAGATAGGGGGAAGTGAACGGGTGTTGTATGTGGAGGATGAGGGCTGCAGTAGATATCTCAGATAGGGGGAAGTGAACGGGTGTTGTATGTGGAGGATGAGGGCTGCAGTAGATATCTCAGATAGGGGGAAGTGAACGGGTGTTGTATGTGGAGGATGAGGGCTGCAGTAGATATCTCAGATAGGGGAAGTGAACGGGTGTTGTATGTGGAGGATGAGGGCTGCAGTAGATATCTCAGATGGGGGAGTGAACGGGTGTTGTATGTGGAGGATGAGGTTTGCAGTAGATATCTCAGATGGGGGGAGTGAACGGGTGTTGTATGTGGAGGATGAGGTTTGCAGTAGATATCTCAGATGGGGGAGTGAACGGGTGTTGTATGTGGAGGATGAGGGCTGCAGTAGATATCTCAGATGGGGGGTGAACGGGTGTTGTATGTGGAGGATGAGGGCTGCAGTAGATATCTCAGATGGGGGGTGAACGGGTGTTGTATGTGGAGGATGAGGGCTGCAGTAGATATCTCAGATGGGGGGTGAACGGGTGTTGTATGTGGAGGATGAGGGCTGCAGTAGATATCTCAGATGGGGGGGTGAACGGGTGTTGTATGTGGAGGATGAGGGCTGCAGTAGATATCTCAGATGGGGGGTGAACGGGTGTTGTATGTGGAGGATGAGGGCTGCAGTAGATATCTCAGATGGGGGGGTGAACGGGTGTTGTATGTGGAGGATGAGGGCTGCAGTAGATATCTCAGATGGGGGGGTCGGGTGTTGTATGTGGAGGATGATGGCTGCAGTAGATATCTCAGATAGGGGGGTGAACGGGTGTTGTATGTGGAGGATGAGGGCTGCAGTAGATATCTCAGATGGGGGGTGAACGGGTGTTGTATGTGGAGGATGATGGCTGCAGTAGATATCTCAGATAGGGGGGTGAACGGGTGTTGTATGTGGAGGATGAGGTTTGCAGTAGATATCTCAGATGGGGGGAGTGAACGGGTGTTGTATGTGGAGGATGAGGGCTGCAGTAGATATCTCAGATGGGGGGGGGGGGTGAACGGGTGTTGTATGTGGAGGATGAGGGCTGCAGTAGATATCTCAGATAGGGGGGTGTGAGGCCTAAGAGGGTAAATAAGCATCAACCAGTGGGTCTTGCAGCGGGTATACAGAGATGACCAGTTTACATAAGAGTATAGAGTGCAGTGATGTGTCCTATTATGAGCATTGGTGGCAAATCTGATGGCCGAATGGTAAAGAACATCTAGCCGCTCAAGAGCACCCTTACCTGCCAATCTATAAATTACGTCTCCGTAATCTAGCATGGGTTGGATTGTCATCTGAATCAGGGTTAGTTTGGCAGCTGGGATTAGGACCAAATGAATGTATTTCAATTGACTGATTTCCTTATATGAATTGTAACTCAGTAAAATTGTTGCATGTTGCGTTTTATATTTATTTAGTATATATTTCCACTCTGATTTTGGAATAATTTTGTGAAAATTATGATAATGTCCTTTTAGTGTAAGAGCTGTTTGAAAAGACCATCTGAAATGTCTGCCTGTTTTGTTGGGATGGAGTTTTGGCCTTCCATGGTGACATCACCATGCTGTAAATTAGTTCATAGACAAATAAGAACCTCTGTCAATAACAGCACATTTTCAGTTTTCCCCTCCCCACTAAGACCACTTCCAGACAGTCCTAACAAAATTCTTGCTTGAGAAATTGCCATTTACTAAGCTATTGTAGTTTATTTTTTACCATTTTAATTGATTTAAAAAAATCACAGTAAGGTACCTAATTATTACCCAGAAATGATTTGATATTGAGATAAAAACAACTGCATTGGCCCTTTAACCCCAACCAATTCTGTAAATACCGTTTTGCA
Organism: Oncorhynchus nerka; assembly: GCF_034236695.1. Taxonomy (NCBI): domain Eukaryota; kingdom Metazoa; phylum Chordata; class Actinopteri; order Salmoniformes; family Salmonidae; genus Oncorhynchus; species Oncorhynchus nerka. Next base: position 68,084,336 of record NC_088398.1, on the reverse strand, counting down.
AGTTAGGAGTGTCTGTATAGCCTTTTCCGACTGTCCCAGATTGAAAATGTTGCCGCTCTGTGTTTTACAGGAGCATTATGGTTCGTTGAGTGGGCTGACTATAAGCTGGATCGGAGATGGAAACAACGTGCTGCACTCCTTCATGATGACCGCAGCCAAACTGGGTGTCCATCTTAGAGTCGCCACGCCCAAGGTCCACATTCTCCCCTACCCATCGCTCCCTTTTCCTCCTTTATATAGCGGTTTCTTTTTAGTGGCCAAGCCACTGTGTTTTGTGGCCAGTGACATGTACTGGGGCTCTCTGTAACTTCACTCTCAGGGTTATGACCTGTATAGTACTGGTAGTTGAGCTCTAACTAACCCCATCACTCTGTATAGTACTGGTAGTTGAGCTCTAACTAACCCCATCACTCTGTATAGTACTGGTAGTTGAGCTCTAACTAACCCCATCACTCTGTATAGTACTGGTAGTTGAGCTCTAACCCCATCACTCTGTATAGTACTGGTAGTTGAGCTCTAACTAACCTCATCACTCTGTATAGTACTGGTAGTTGAGCTCTAACTAACCCCATCACTCTGTATAGTGCTGGTAGTTGAGCTCTAACTAACCCCATCACTCTGTATAGTACTGGTAGTTGAGCTCTAACTAACCCCATCACTCTGTATAGTACTGGTAGTTGAGCTCTAACTAACCTCATCACTCTGTATAGTACTGGTAGTTGAGCTCTAACTAACCCCATCACTCTGTATAGTACTGGTAGTTGAGCTCTAACTAACCTCATCACTCTGTATAGTACTGGTAGTTGAGCTCTAACTAACCTCATCACTCTGTATAGTACTGGTAGTTGAGCTCTAACCTCATCACTCTGTATACCTCACTAACCTCATCACTCTGTATAGTACTGGTAGTTGAGCTCTAACTAACCTCATCACTCTGTATAGTACTGGTAGTTGAGCTCTAACTAACCTCATCACTCTGTATAGTACTGGTAGTTGAGCTCTAACTAACCTCATCACTCTGTATAGTACTGGTAGTTGAGCTCTAACTAACCCCATCACTCTGCCCTGCCTCCCTCTCAGGGTTATGACCCAGACAGCAGCATCATTCAGGAGGCACAGAGACTCTCCAAACAGGTGAGAATTTCTAGACTTATGGCGTCAGACTCTTTATTAGGATTGTATTACCTGGTTATTATTATTCTGATCGATACTAATGGTGTCAATCCTTAATTTTGTCTGCTGTGTGTCAGCATGGGACCCAGTTTTTCCTGACCTCTGACCCAGTGGAGGCAGCTCGAGGCAGTAACGTCCTGGTGACAGACACCTGGGTCAGCATGGGCCAGGAGGAGGAGAAGAAACAGAGGATCAAGGACTTCCTTGGCTACCAGATCACCATGCAGGTACATACAACAGTAGACTCAAACAGTGAATCAATTGATGAGTATTCTCTTGCTGAATACTAACCCTACCCCAGGCAGCCCCCCTACCTCTAACCCCTTCATCTATGTGCCTGATGACTCAATCATCATGTCTCCTGGTTATGTCCACCCCAGACAGGAAGTGTGGCAAAGCCAGACTGGACCTTCCTTCACTGTCTCCCACGGAAACAAGAAGAGGTGGACGACCAGGTGTTCTACTCCCCTCGCTCACTTGTCTTCCCTGAGGCTGAGAACAGGAAGTGGACCATCATGGTAAACTAAGCTGTGTACAGTAACAATATATAGTTAATGTGGACTTCTAGTAGTATTTGAATGAAGTTAAAATTGCCTTTTTAGGAACTCAGTTGGGGTCTCAACTTACTGTTGAGTTAGAATAGTAGAAAACACAAGGTGCAATTTTGAAATGTGGTTGTGCATCAGCAGTTTTTCTCTTGTTATGTCAGTCACTGACAGTCACTCAATAAGTCCATGTCAGCTAAACATTTTGTGATTGGTAAGTTAGTCTAGCCAGCTATCTAAACTTGTAGTAATCATGGTTGAATTACTGACCGAGGGCCCACATTGATTTTGTTAGTCAGTCTCACTCATATATCCTATTAAAAAACTGCAAACATTTTTCTCCACCCTAAGACAAAATGTGTAGAATTGCAGGAAATTGGCTTTAAAACTGCACATTTTTCTATCCACCCCATGGCAAAATGTGTTGAATTACAACTTGCTTTAAGACTGCAATATTTTCTCTACGTCCCATGTGTAGGAAATTACCTTAACAGTTTTTTAAATCTCTGCTGTCAAGAGCGGGGCAGTCACAATGTTTTGCTCACAAGATGGCGGGGGGGGGGGGGGGGGTCACCCCAACAAAAAAATACTTAGACCCCAAAAAGGCTAGGGTCTGCTCTGACTGCATTTGTGGACATAGAGGCAGCAGGCATTCTAGTGGTTTGAGCGTTGGGCCAGTAACCGAAAGGTTGCTGAATCGAATCCCCGAGCTGACAAGGTAAAAGTCTGTCGTTCAAGGGCACTACTGTTCCCTGGTAGGCCGTCATTGTAAATAAGAATTTGTTAACTTACTTGCCTATTTAAATAAAGGTTAAATAATTTAAAAAATATGTAATATGGATGTGGGTACACAGACCCACCAGCCACTGTGGCCTCATGAGTTCAGTTTTATGGCCCTCACCCCATTCAAATTTGACCTCTTTATTCTCAAGGAGAGATTCTTTTCTCTTCATTTATTTGTGCCTCATGCTCTCTTTCTTTAATTCTTTATTGCTCTCCATCTCTGCAGGGTCTGATGGTCTCTCTGCTGACTGACTACTCCCCCCAGATTCCCATGCCCAGATTCTAACTCTATCCCTACTTGCCAAAGGTATCCTAAGTTTACAGTTTTGTAATACTACAAAACAGCGCTCGGTCAAGTACTTGATTGACTTTGTAGTCTGCCAGATACATTGGAGCCAGTTTTAAAAGTGCAAACTTAAAATGTGCACTTAATGCATGAAAGTATTTTACAAATGTATTTGAACCAGGACTGAATCTGAGAGAATAAAAGCTTGTTTCTTTGTATTGGACATGTGATTTGTATACACAATTCTAGTTTAAGATATTAGGAATTGATTTTGGGGTTACAAACAAATAAATAAAAGTACCTCAAAATGAACAGGCGTGTTTTCTGTCCTAACACTACTTTCTTAGTTTACCAACAACTGCAAATTTGACCAAGTCTTTGGGAGAAATGCTGCATTCCATGTGGTGCACCACATAGATAGCTAGCATGTTCACCTAACGTTACCCTGCTCAGATTTGGCTGGGAAGATCACATTTATCCTTCCACATACAGAATTACAATGTCATGCACAAATAAAGTTTGTAGAATGTAGGACATTTAGCACACCATTTGCAACAGTAGTCGTGTAGACAAGACTTCTGTTATCAGATTACGAAGCTCGATTTGAAAAGATGGGTCTAGACGCACAAAAGTTGCTTTGCGTTTAGATCTGTCTGACCACTTTAGGAAGTGCTAATATTTAGAAAACCTGTTTTTTTGTGGTAACTAAAACAATTTTATCCTAACTTGTTTGCAGTCCCTTTAGAATTGTGTGCTATGCTAGCTTGCTGGCTAGCTAGAGGTTCGCTGGTTACTTAGCAACAGAAGTTAGCTTCTGTCATCAACTACTGTTGTATTTTGCCTATTCCATCGTTTGTAGAATTTGAATATAGTCAGACACAATGTGGACACATTTAAATGTAGACACAAGGCGTGGTCGGAATTTCATGATCACAACTCCATTATCAGAGTACAAAAGCTGCATGAACTGTCAAGTCTAGACACGTTACCACATAACCTTCACTCCAAATCAAAACCTACAACCTGGTTTGGGGCGGAATTACTGAATCACCTGGAAGGCTTACAACTACCAAAGATGATTATTCCAACACTATACAGCAAATGCTCTGGAAAACAACAGAAACCTGAAAACACCATCCAACCTGGAACTGAGTGAGTAATGTTTAGTCTGAAACTATATTTTATTTCCAAAAGCCAAGAAGAAAAATACATTCAATTACTTTATAAGGACTGAATACTAAATTAAGGCTGCCAAGCTTGATACAACTTCAATTAGCACTGACATGTCAAGTGAGAGGTGTCAGTCCTTCAGCCCAACAATGGCAGGAGAGTCACACAGTCTACTCAAACCAAATGGAGAGGCCTTAGAAGCTGCCTCTTGCTGTTCAGAGGTAATTAAAATACAGTACCCTGTGTATATAAAGAATGATAAGGCAAGAAAAGATCACAAAATAAAATGAAGCTCCTTATGGAAAATCAAGAGACACTTTTTGCTGACTATTATAGAAATGGGAACATCAGCAACCTCATCTTCCACACAAACCACCCCCTGGCATGGCACAGTGCTATATTAGCACACTACCCCTCTGTTAAAAGGGGGGGTGTTAACGAGGGTTGAAAACTCAGGATACTAGACAACGAGGACTCTGAGTCAGCTAATATAAATCTCTATAGGTCTGGAACAGTAATGGTACAGGGCAACAACAAATAGTTTCAGCTGGACTTTCACCTAATCAAAGAATTAGTCCAGCAGGAGAAGCTCTCCTTTGAGAAAGATACCCCCACCCCGAGCGGGTCAGACCAGACCTCTTCATTATATAACCCCACAGACGAGCAACCCCGAGCGGGTCAGACCAGACCTCTTCATTATATAACCCCACAGACGAGCAACCCCGAGCGGGTCAGACCAGACCTCTTCATTATATAACCCCACAGACGAGCAACCCCAAGCGGAAAGTCAACCTCCCAGCACAGAGTACTACCCCCTCATTGAATTTAAGGATACATTTACCCAGCTGGAGGTAAGGCAGGTGGAGATGGAACAGCAGGTGAATACACTCCAGTCAGCATAGACCCAGACAACAGTCTAGCACAACAACACCACCTTAACCAGACCCGGAGAGCAGGAGGTGGAGAGAGACGTATCTCTGGACTGTGGTGAGAAAACTTCAATATAAAAAGCAAGAGCAGGAGAAGAACAGCACTAGAGGAGAGGATCAGACTGCTGGAGGAGAGGGTGAGAGGGATGGCGTGTGACAGATCAACCCACTAGAGAGGTGGCCACCCCTGCAGAGAAGCCAGCAGAACAGCCCACCTCAGCTCCCGACGAAAGTCTCAAAACCACAGCAGAATAGTCCACACCAGACCCTGACCATAGCGTCGACATCACAGCAGACAAATGAAGAACCCCAAGCCCAGGGGATCTCACCTCCTCTGAGCACCCCCCCTGTCAGCCACCCGGATAGCCCTCCTGACAACCCCTCCACACCCACTGAGGACATACGCAAGACACAGATTGTACTCCTTATGGACTCAAATGGGAAATATATACAAGAAAATTTAAAAAAATCTCGAACACAGTGTGTCTAAACTCTGGTGTCCAAACACCCAGCATGCCCTAGACTTTCTGTCTGAGGACCAACTAGGTTCACCTAGCCACATAATATTACACACAGGCACAAACAACCTGAGAACACAGCAGGAAAGGGTTGCCACAGCACTGAAGGGAGTGATTGCAAAAGCTCCTTCTACTTTTCCCAATGTACAAGTGGTTATCTCCACCCTGCTACCATACAGCAGGTAAATGCAAGTATTTCCCATGACATTGCCTCAAAACCAAATGTTTTCCTGGCCCACCACTCCACCCTGGACTTGAACAGCATCTATGACCAGGTCCACCTATACAAGGCAGCAGTGCCCACCTTCGCCCGGACTCTAAAGGACATCGCTCTCAAACGCAGCCCCAACACTTCACACAGGAGCAACAGATTAATAGACGCCCGCCCAAACCAGCAAGACACTCTCCCAGACCTGCGGGACCCCCCCCTGGACCTACACAGAGGACCCATGCTGAGAAGACCTACATCCAGACCACAACCCCACCCCAACCAAACAACACCCCCCCCAAGTCAACCTTCCCCACAACCCATTTAGGTCCCCTCAGATCCGACCTATGCCCCTCCTGCCCAACCCATGCACCCCACCCCCGCAAAGAGGGCCTCAACATGTAAGTCACACATACGCCCAGGCCGTGAGCGGGCAAACAGGCCCAAACCCCACTCTTACACTAACCCAAGCCAATGGCATGTACCAGATGCTCAGCAGGCTCTGCTCACACTTACTGGCCTGAGGCCAAACCACACGACTAACAACATTGGACACTTTATGGAACACAAAGCCTTCACTATCTCATCCTGGAATATCCCAGGCCTGAGGTCATCTGCCTTTGGCCTAAAAATCAGGAACCTGGACTTCAAAGAAATCTGAAATACAGGCATTGTCATCCCACAATAAACCTGGTGTAGAGGAAACAGGCGCATTGGTTGCCCTCTAGGTTACAGAGAGCTGGTAGTCCCATCCACCAAACTACCAGGTGTGAAACAGGGAAGGGACTCAGGGTATTTTTTTTATTTCACCTTTATTTAACCAGGTAGGCTAGTTGAGAACAAGTTCTCATTTGCAACTGCGACCTGGCCAAGATAAAGCAAAGCAGTTCGACACATACAACACAGAGTTACACATGGAATAAACAAACATACAATCAATAATACAGTAGAACAATCTATATACAGCATCTGCAAATGAGGTAGGATAAGAGAGGTAAGGCAATAAATAGGCCATGGTGGCGAAGTAATTACAATATAGCAATTAAACACTGGAATGGTAGGGTGTGCAGAAAATGAATGTGCAAGTTGAGATACTGGGGTGCAAAGGAGCAAAATAAATAAATAAATACAGTATGGGGAGGAGGTAGATTGGATGGGCTATGTACAGGTGCAGTGATCGGTGAGCTGCTCTGACAGCTGGTGCTTAAAGCTAGTGAGGGAGGTAAAAATCTCCAGCTTCAGAGATTTTTGCAGTTCGTTCCAGTCATTGGTCACCCCCAGCCCGTGCTGGAGCGTGCTACGGGTGGTGCTGCTATGGTGAGCTGAGATAAGGCAGGGTTTTACCTAGCAGAGACTTGTAGATGACCTGGAGCCAGTGGATTTGGAGACGAGTGGTCACCCCCAAAGCCAATTCTTCCATTGGCAGCCTCTTTTTTTGGGGGGGGGGGTGACCTGCTGGAGCGCGTGCTACGGGTGGGTGCTGCTATGGTGACCAGTGAGCTGACATAAGGCAGGGTTTTATCTAGCAGAGACTTGTAGATGACCTGGAGCCAGTGAGTTTAGTGACGAGTATGAAGCGAGGGCCAGCCAACGAGAGCATACAGGTCGCAGTGGTGGATAGTATATGGGACTTTGGTGACAAAGTGATAGACTGCATCCAATTTGTTGAGTAGAGTGTTGGAGGCTATTTTGTAAATGACATCGCCAAAGTCGAGGATCGGTAGGATGGTCAGTTTTACAAGGGTATGTTTGGCAGCATGAGTGAAGGATGCTGTTGCGAAATAGGAAGCCGATTTATAGATTTAATTTTGGGTTGGAGATGTTTAATGTGAGACTGGAAGGAGAGTTTACAGTCTAACCAGACACCTAGGTATTTGTAGTTGTCCACATATTCTTAGTTAGATTCTTAGTTAGTGTAAGTGAGTGTTTTGCATGCATGAATGTGATAATGCAGGGTGATGAAAGGTGCCAAAGCAAACAAACAAACAAACGGCCACCAAGAACCACAACACAATCTACAAAGGGTGTCTGCATGGAGAGTCTCCTCCATGAATGGGGAAGAAATGTATTTATCCTGGGAGACACCGGGCCCAGGTGTTTCCCATGTAGCTGACGACCCTCCCAACTCCGCCCACCAGCATCCTAATAAGGAAATAACAGAGAGAATACGGCAGACAGAGTGGGAGGGTCGTCACATCCCCCCTCATAAAACCGGGGACCAACAAGGACCCCGGAAACAAAATACCAGCCTCTAAGTTCCAAATTGACACAGCTTCTGCGCCACAAATTGATGAGGGTTTACGTGTTCACACTTACAATTTGCCCCAGCCAACCTCCTCCCCAGACCTCAGCGACCTTCGTACAGGAAGCAACATTTAAGAGGAAAGAAGAAAACAAGACCAGGAGGGAGCAGACAGGACAGAGAGAACATGACAATACGAAACAATGGTCAGTCACGTAAACATTAGGAACAGGGCGCACGAGAGAGCGCATCAGCAATCACGTTTCAGTCCCCGGATGTGCCTCACATCGAGATGGAATGATTGTAAAAATAAACACCATCGCATTATCCTCTGGTTTGGACACATCATGGACCTCAAAAAAAGTGAGGGGTTATGGTCGGTGTAGACCACAATAGGTACTACCCCCGACCCGACATACACTTCGAAGTGTTGTAGCGCCCAAATTAGTGCTAGCGCTTCCTTTTCAATAACCGAATAGTTCAACTGATAATCGTTAAACTTTTTGGAAAAGAAACTAACAGGCCTCTCAATCCCAGACACATCTGCTTGCAGCAAAACTGCACCTGCCCCCACATGACTAGCATCCACCTGCAAGGTAAATGACAAATCCATGCGAGGAGCAGCCAGCACTGGAGTTGAGGTAAGCAACCTCTTTGCATCTTCAAAAGCGTGTTGACAACGAGTAGACCAAACATAAACAGCCTTAGCTTTCAGCATATCTGTCAAGGGAGCGACCACAGTAGAGAAGTTATTACAAAAACTACGGTAATAACCAATCATGCCCAAGAAACGCATCAGTTCCTTTTTAGTAGTTGGTGGTGGAAAAGCATCAATAGCCACCACTTTAGCCCGAACAGGACGCACTTCACCTGCCCAACCATTTTTCCAAGGTATGTAACGGTCGCCTGAGCAAACTCACATTTTGCCAGATTGATTGTGAGGCGACCCGCAGCCAGACGTTCGAACAAGGCTTGAATACGGGACAGATGTTCTTCCCAAGTATCTGCATAGATCACTACATCGTCCAAATAAACAGTGCACCCGGTCAGACCGGCGACAACCCTGTTCATAAGTCGCTGAAAAGTGGCAGGTGCATTGCGCAGACCGAAACTCATAACTGAATACGAGTACAGACCAAAGGGTGTAATAAAGGCAGAGATTTCACGTGCCCTACTCGTCAGTGGCACCTGCCAATAGCCTTTTAACAGGTCAAATTTGCTCACAAACTTAGCTGCACCGACTAGATCAACACAGTCCTCCGTCCGAGGAAGAGGAAATTAATCTGGCTTTGTGACACGGTTTACCTTACGGTAGTCCGTACAAACACGGTTTGTTCCATCCGGTTTACTGACCAAGATACAGGGAGAAGCCCAACTGGAGAAAGAAGGCTCTGCTATCTTACTCTCCAGCATGTACTTGACCTCAGCATCCAGACAACGTAGTTTCTCTGAAGAAACTCTATAGAAGCGCTGACGAATGGGGTCAGCACCTCCAATGTCAATATCATGTTCTATTAAGTTTGTACGTGTAGGTGTATCAGAAAACAAACCTGGAAATCTCTGAATCAGACCAACCATCTCTTTCCGCCCATCAACAGGTAGGTGAGTGAGAAGACTGTCTAAAATATCCAGTGTTTCTGAATTTTTCAATCTACCCTGCAATATACAATCGTCAGGACCAGGAACATCTTCCTCCTCATGCACAGATCTAGCACGACAAGAACCCAAGGAAACAACGGTATCAGCCAAAAGAACAGGTTTACCGTCCTCTGTAGAATCCCACTGTTCAGTCTCAGAGGAACGTGCATAATAGGGTTTTAACAGATTTACATGGCACAGCTGGTGTGCTTTCCTCCGTTCTGGAGTGGCAACTAGATAATTTTGCTCAGTGTACTGGCGCACCACTGTATATGGACCTTGAAACTTGGCTTGAAAAGGAGAACCAACAATTGGCAGCAGAGCAAGAACCTGGTCACCTGGACTAAAGTGACGAGGCTCAGTTCGGCAATCAAATATGCCCCTTCATCCTCTCCTGTGAAGATGACAACTTCTCTTTAGCCATTTCACCAGCGGCATACAGCCGTCGCCGGGAAATCACACACATACGATAACAGGGACTGAGGAGGCTCGGGAGACTTCCAGTCATCCTGGAGAACAGATAAAAGTCCACGCACCCTATGTCCAAACACAAGGTCATTTGGACTGAAACCTGTGCTCTCCTGTGAAACTTCCCTAGCAGCTAACAGTAACCAAGGCAACCCCTCCTCCCAATCCTTATCCATCTCAGTACAATAAGCTCTCAACAAAGACTTAAGTGTTTGATGGAAACGTTCAGTGCTCCTTGACTTTGCGCGTGATAGGCGCTAGACAAATTGTGTTTAATATGGAGCTGTTGAAGAACCTGACCAAACAGATTAGAGGTAAAATTAGATCATTGATCACTCTGAATGACCTTAGGGATTCCAAACAATGAGAGAAACTGAGTCAAAGCTTTTAACACCGATTTAGTCGTGATAGATCGGAGAGGATAGGCAGCAGGAAACCTAGTGGTCTGACACATCACAGTGAACAGGTAACTGCTACCCTTTTTAGAACGAGGCAGAGGACCCACACAGTCAATAATCAGATACTCAAAAGGTTGGCTGAGTACAGGAATAGGAAACAATGGTACTGGTTTAATAGCTTGATTAGGCTTACCAGTTAATTGACAGGTGTGACAAGTTTTGATAAAATCAGAAACATCCCTCTTTAATCTAGGCCAAAAGAAATGTCTTAATATGCGATTGTAGGTTTTCCTCACCCCCATATGTCCAGCAACGTCACTGTGAGAAGTTTCCAACACCAACTCACGAAGCTTAACTGGTACAACAACCTGACTAATTGCCTCCCCCAGAAAAACACTATCATGAGACACCCACTTTCTCATCAGGACATCCTCTTGGAGAAAATAGCCATGGCGACATCTCCCAACTGTTCTATAGGCACAATTTGATCACGCAACTCTTCCAACGTGGGGTCATCCCGTTGCGCATTGATTAGATCTGAGCGGGTTACAGATAACGGGATAACAGGGAAAACAGTGACATACTTTGTATTATTATCATTAGTCGGCGCAGTGACCAGTTCGCCACGGCTCATAGAACGTGTCACTGCACACGCAGAGAACACCTCTGGGAAACTCTGTACACTCTCATCAGGAATCCCAACAAATGACGGCTTAGTGGAAACCACTAGAGATGGAAACACGACAGGCCATACACGCTCACCAGCCAAGTTATTCCCAAGGATAACATCGATACCCTCAATAGGCAACGAAGGACGCACACCCACAACAACTTCACCCTTCACCAGCCCACAATCCAACATCAGTTTATGCAATGGAACTGACAGAGTGTTCAAACCTATTCCCCTAATTAGAACACTATTCCCCGAATCAGTCTCAGCAGAAAAGGGTAACACAGACTCCAACACAAATGATTCAGAGGCACCTGTGTCTCTCAGGATCTTCACTGGCACTAGGTCTTTACTTCCTAACATAGACACAAAACCTTCTGTAATGAAAGGTAAATAATCTGGTTCAATATGGACTTTCACATTCTCCTGGGCCTGAGGAAATGAGTCATGAATGAACTGATGTGGAACAGGTGCAGCTAATGCAGTAGGCTTAGATTTAGCGTAAGCACCCTTTGACCTGAGAAGTGGACATTCGTTTTTCCAATGCCCTGAACCTTGACAGTAGTGACACTCCTGCCCAAAGTCAGCTTTACCATGGGAGTCAGGTTCAACCCTAGTTGAATAGAACTCTGCCGAGAACCAAAGTATCTCGGTGAGCGAAGCCCAAATCTATCCGAACGCCCCCACTCTTTCCGAATACGGGGTTCTGCAAAGACACTTTTGTGAGTCAACACATACTCGTCCGCCAAAACTGCAGCTTCAGCAACATTCTTTACTTTCTGTTCATTAATATACGTGGCAATACGATCAGGAATTGTGTCCTTAAATTGCTCTAACATAATCAGATCACACAGCCCAGTCACAACTGCAGAGGCGGAACACCAGCGATTAAACTGTAAAGATAACTGTCGCGCAAACTCAACATGAGTCTGGTTATCATCCCTTTTTAAAGTTCTAAATCGTTGGCGGTAAGCCTCAGGGACCAATTCATAAATCTGTAACACAGCTGTTTTAACTTTATCATAACTGGCACTGTCGTGTACACTAAGAGCTGAATATGCTTCCTGCGCTTTACCAGTCAGCACACACTGCAACATTAAAGTGCGGTCAGAATCAGGCCAACTCCTAGCGTCAGCAACCCGCTCAAACAACGAAAAGAATGTCTCGGGGTCCCTTTCATTAAACCGAGGCAATAACCGTAAGTTCCCAACAATATCAAATGTCTCTGGGGCACGACCAAAAGCAGAACTACCCCTAGGTAAATCTGGGTCACCTTCCCAAAACAAACTCTCCCCTGAGATCTTTCCTTCCCTAACCAACTCTATACATTCTTGTTGCAATTTGATTTTAGCACGCTCCATATCTTGTTTAAATGCCAATTCCTTTTCATATTTTACACGATCATGCTCTAGCTTCTCACGATCATGCTGCCGATCATGCTCTCTTCTCACGATCATGCTCCAGCTGTAACAAAAGCAGTTTTTTCTGCTGTTCAAAAAGAAGGCTACTAGGACTAACCGATGGAATGTCCATTGTAACGTTATGGGGAGACGACAAATCCTCAGCAGAGGCTGGCCCAGTGGTAACTTCAAGAATACCACTCTCCATCAGATTGGCCTTCAATATCAACCTAATAGAATTCTTTAGACGTTTGTCACTAATCTCAACCTTGTAGTGTTCCGTGACCTTCAACAGCTGTTCTTTAGTACCTAAATCTAACAATTCCTCTGATGGAGAGCGAATGAACTTATCTACATAAGACGCCATAATCACACACAAAAAAAAAAATTCTGGCTCTTCCCTTCTGCTGAGCACACCAGACCACAACCCGAGAATTATAATCACCCTGAGTACCACAGAAGAGAGATAGAAGAGAGATGAGATACGGAGCTTCCCCAAAACCTACAATAACTCAACCCTAGTCTTCGTGCAGATTTGCGGTGGGAATTTACGCACTGTAGCCAGCTGGCAAGGAAATAGAACTCCCCAGCATGCTGGCAAATTCCACCAAGCCACGGATGTGCCCCCGAGACAACTGCTCAGTCCACAGACACCACACAAAAATAACAAACATTAACCATGCCCAACATATTCCAAAAAATGAAACACGTTGCTAAACCTATCAGGGGAAAAAGGCTATAGCTCCGGGTAGCAAGTTCCACTACCCTACCCAAATCTCCCACCGAGGTACACAGCAGATTACTCACCTCAGACTGATGTCCCAACAGAAAGTAGAACAAGAGTTCAGGCTAGGCAGGGCCTGGAAACTAACCATTATAGTCTCTCCAACACAGCACACAAACCAAACAACAAAAGGCAACCAATACTGGGCCTATCAAACACAATATGCAAACCAAACACGTACCTCCACGGTCTCCCAAACCAATAGTTCAAAGATCCCGGATGAGCCCCCACTTGTCACGAACCGGCTCAAAGCCCGTAACAAAGGGAGACAACGTGGAGATAAGGAGTAGCAAAATATGTATTTATTAACTAAAGCAACTAAGTATAATATACAATGGTGTGTGTAATCAGTAATCAGTAGTGTAAGTGAGTGTTTTGCATGCATGAATGTGATAATGCAGGGTGATGAAAGGTGCCAAATCAAACAAACAAACAAACAAACAAACAAACAAACGGCCACCAAGACCCACAACACAATCTACAAAGGGTGTCTGCATGGAGAGAGTCTCCTCCATGAATGGGGAAGTGGTGTATTTATCCTGGGAGACACCGGGCCCAGGTGTTTCCCATGTAGCTGACGACCCTCCCAACTCCGCCCACCAGCATCCTAATAAGGAAATAACAGAGAGAATACGGCAGACAGAGTGGGAGGGTCGTCACAATAGCCCATCTGTAAATAGCCCATCAAACTACCTCATCCCCATATTGTTATATATTTTTTGCTCCTTTGCACCCCAGTATCTCTACTTGCACATTCATCTTCTGCACATCGATCACTCCACTGTTTATTTGCTAAATCGCCACTACGGCCTATTTATTACATTTACATTTACATTTAAGTCATTTAGCAGACGCTCTTATCCAGAGTGACTTACCTTACCTACCTAATCTTACCTCATTTGCATACACTCTATATAGATTTTTTATATTGTTTTATTGACTGTATGTTTGTTTATTCCATGTGTAACTCTGTGTTGTTGTTTGTGTCGCACTGCTTTGCTTTATCTTGGCCAGGTCGCAGTTGTAAATGAAAACTTGTTTTCAACTGTCCTACCTGGTTAAAGGTGAAATAAAATTAAAATAAAAAACCTCCTGCCCAATGTATGACTATATTAGAGACACATATTTTCCCCAGATTACACAGATCCACAAAGAATTTGAAAACAAAGCCGATTTTGATCAACTCCGATATCTTTCTGGTTTGAAATACCACAGTGTGCCATCACAGCAGCAAGATTTGTGACCTGTTGCCACAAGAAAAGGTCAACCAGTGAAGAACAAACACCATTGTCAATACAACCCATATTTATGCTTATTTATTTTCCCTTTTGTACTTTAACCATTTGTACATCGTTACCACTAGGCAGGGTAGCCTAGTGGTTAGAGCGTTGGAGTTCAATTCCCCGAGCTGACAATGTACAAATCGGTCGTTCTGCCACTGAACAGGCAAGTTAACCCACTGTTCCTAGTCCGTCATTGAAAATAAGAATTTGTTCTTAACTGACTTGCCTAGTTAAATAAAGGTAAAATAAAAACTAAATGAAACAACACTGTATATATATATATACATAATATGACATTTGTAATGTCTTAATTATTTTGGAACTTCTGTGAGTATAATGTTTACTGTTCATTTTTGTTTATTTCACTTTTGTATATTATCTACTTCACATGCTTTGGCAATGTTAACATGTGTTTCCCATGCCGATAAAGCCCCTTGAATTGAATTGATACACTCAGGATATAAGTAGCATCACATAAGGTACTCACTCACCGACAATAAAGTGTTATTTGACATACACATCAGGGGAGAGCGCGAACGCAGTCCCACACTACCAGAAATGATTCAATTGAGATTTCCACATTTGGGAAATTCGTAATGGTTAGTCCAGCCGGAGTGCAATTGCTGATCTAGGTGTCGGTGAAGGTCTACTGATTTCAGTACAAATATTATCGGCTGACGGTTACCACTTTGGATCCTGATAATAACTCATCATATCGACCAAGGGGTTCGTGATATTTATGAATGCAGTTGCGGAAAGAGCGGTGCAAATGCGATTAATTTTGTTTATGAGATTATATTAGTATAATATCGCGTATTTTCCCATGATGCAACACCGTATACATTATTGATACATTTTCATATCTAAACGGCTGTCTGATATCACAAAAGTAGGTGATGTACCAAATTCTGAAATCATGTTTGTGCACATAGCCAAACGAATGACATCAAATATATATGTTTCGTAGCAATTCAGGCATTGTAAGCATAGTAGTTTCCTCGCGCTTGTGTTCTGCGCTCAGTAAAACATGTAGCATTTAGCCCATCGACCACAGGGTGGCAATGTGCATACAACCCCTAGATACGGTTTCCACTAGATTCCACAGCCACACAATCAAAATGGTCTATATCTTACAAAAGTTGGTCTTCATTGAAGGTTAGGCATACGGTTAGCAATGTGGCTGTGGTTCAGATTTGAAATCAAATTTAAAGAAGGTAATTTTAGAAAAAGGTGGGGTTTAGCTATCATTTTAACTTTGTGAATGTGGAAGGTAGTAGCGACCCCCAGATATGGGGAAGATGACCTACACCCCAGTGGAGACACAGTAGCCTACGACTTCCTCCACAACAAGACAGAGTAGTAGGCTGGGCTAAATGACAGTAATAGTAAACGGGATGAACGTTTTTCTTAGCAGTAAGTGTTACATGTATTTATGCATAAACCATGCACATCATTCACTTTAAGTTTTTGCAGGTAGGCCGATATAGCCAGGCCACAAGTAGGGTACACCTAAATTGTCCACCACATCCACCAATGCATTAGACTACATACAACCATTTGGCTAATTGTTATCATGAAGATTAAAGCTCTTTATGCAGACTAACACTTTTAAGTTCTCAACTATCCCCCTTCATCAAGTGGGTGCACTCATTGGCCTAAGTAGAGTTGTTTTACTCACGCGAGATGTTATAATTACTAATTGTACAAAATAATAATAATAATATAAATAACTAAACAACCCAAAAGGGGTTGCCTATTTTTGTGAACAAAAATATATAAACGGTTTAAATGTGGCAGTACATCATACCCATGTCTAATACGTTTTTGTATCAGTTGAATTTTGTATTATTTCAATTCTATGAATGTATGTATGACAAAATCACTCTGCACTACTGTCCTTGCTTTTCATCATAAAGTCAATTCAGATGTGGTTGGAAAACAATGAATAGTAGGACAATTATTGAACAGAAGTTTGTTAAAAATGATCAGTGAAAGTAGGCCAATAAGCAACGTTGGGGACAGTTCCACATGAAAGCCCCTAACGTTACTTATAATTGTGTCAGTCACTCTTGCTATTGCTAGCTATAACTTTTGGAAATGCATCAGAGGCGTGAATTTAGTGGCGGGTCGTGCGTCCAAAAAATCCATTCCTGAATTTGCAACTCGCCTCAAGAAGATTCATTTCTGAGTGCGTTGGTTGGAACGTCATCGCTGTCCATTTGTGTGTTCATTGTTAGCAGCAGCAAGCAGGCAGGTTGGCGTGTGCCTTCACGAAAAGGCACTCAAAGAAACATTACCACAATCACTACATTTGGAAACAGACGACGGCATTAATTGTTATTTTCTCGCAAAAATAGTGTTTTATATTTGTTTGATAATGTCGGTGGGCATCGAGTCGGGATTCTCAAGTGAGGAGGTTCTGAACGTTCGCTTCCCACTCCACCGGGCGTGCAGGGATGGAGATATCGGTGCGTTGTGCTCGCTTCTTCAGTGTACCTCAAACCCGGCGGACCTAGCAGTGGAGGACTCTTTCTACGGCTGGACACCCATACATTGGGCTGCTCATTTCGGAAAGGTAAAATATATATATCTTTTTTTTACAATGAAATTATAGAGAAAAGAGGCAAGGCCTCCAGCCACTTTCACTAGACAGGCTGACACTGAATGATACATATTCACATAGCTAGCTAACGTTAACGTACCATAATTTGATTAATTGTTGCCAGGAAATGGTTTGAAACATGTACTTTGTAGGCTGCTCTTTCTCTATAGGCAAGTGTAATTTGACATGGGGACGGTTGAAAATGAACAGTCTTGTGCCTCCAGCTAAGAGGAAAATGACTAGACTCCATCAAGCAATCAATCTTTCAGCGGTCGAAGGCAAATATTTGTTATATCTGTGGCGGGCTCGCTTGTTTATTGGTTACGGTGGGAACCAATAACCTGGAACGCGCCAAAAAGGCAGTTTATAAACACGCGGCGATCCTTCCCATGCGGAAGTGTTTACATAAAAATAGTGAACAAGTCAACTGAAGGACGAGGTGTGCATGGTTTTAAATCAGCCTCATCACTGACTAAATACTAATGCATTTTGAGAGAGCAGAGTAAAGTACAACAACAATAGCGACACTGTATCAATTTTAACATCTATGTCAAACAAACAGAACAGCACCCCCTGTCCATGTCCCTGCCTGGTTAGTGATGTGTGCCTATCTCAGCCCCAGGCATAGGTTCCAAAATCCAATCAGCCATTGACTCTGTCTCCTCCTCTTTGCTGCTGAGTGAACATGATTCACCCTGAGTTACTGTATCCTGATGGGAAGGATGGGTGTTTAGATGAAACAGCAGGGTTTTAAAAATAATACAGGCATGGTCTGCCTCACTTAATGGCTGACCACAAGGCATTTTGTGTTTGTAAGAAGCAGTTGTCTGTCTTGCGTTGATCATTAAAGAGGAACTCACATCAACACTATATACACACTATATCGAGCATGGCCAACTTCCAGGTTACACCGCTGTGTTAAATGTCTTGCTATATCAGACACTGCTACAGCACTGCTGGAGGAAAACCCGTTTGTTCAAGCCAATCTGAGGGTCATCCTTGAGATTGTATTTGCATGGGGCAGGGATGCGTAATCATCGGCCTGTGGGCCCCCTTTTGGATGCCCTCGGATCCAATTGTTTACTACATGATTCCAGATGTGTTATTTCATAGTTTTGATGTCTTCACTATTATTCTACAATGTAGAAAATAGTAAAAATAATAATAAAGAAAAACCCTTGAATGAGTAGGTGTGTCCAAACTTTTGACTGACACTGTATATGTGTATGTGTTAAACTCAGTGGGGTCTAAACTTACTGTTGATAGTTAGAATAGTAGAATAAACAAGGTGAAATTTCAAAATGTGGTTGTGCATCAGCACTTTCTCTTATGTCAGTCACTGACAGTACCTCAATAAGCCCATGTCAGCTCAAATGTTTTAGATAGTCTAGCTAGTTAATTTACCAATCTAAACTTTGCCCTTGCTCAGTGGTTGATTTTTATCCGCTGTGTAGTGCCAGGGAAAAAACAAAACGTGTACCCGGGGGGGTCCCAGAATTGAATTTGGGAAACCTCATCTAGTCAAGTTAGAATTGATGTGTTATTATATTAATCTGGTGGTGCATAACTGGGTGTGATTGTACTGGCTGTAAAAATAACCCTAGGGCGGGATTTGATTACAGGAAGTAGTTATACTGTAGGCCTTTGCCTTTTGATTTATTGTTACACTATAATGTTTTGCTCGAAGGACTGTGGATTACCTCATCAAGGCAGGACAGACACAGCAGAGTGTTTTCAATCACTGTATTGGTATTTAGTAATACAATTAATTTCTCTCTCTCACACACAGTTGGAGTGTGTGATGCGTTTGGTGCAGGTGGGCTGTGGGGTCAACTCGGTGACCACGAGGTTTGCTCAGACGCCCACTCACATCGCTGCATTTGGGGGCCACCCAGAGTGCCTGCTGTGGCTGCTGCAAGCTGGTGCTGACATCAACAGACAGGTACAGTGCACATGGATGGACACACACACTTACCAAAACACACGTCTATGTGCACACACACACAGCAGGGTTTCCGTTAACAGGTAATAGCCGGCTTTTGTCCAATTATTTATTTAATAAAAAAGCCGATAAATAAAATGTTTGCGGCCAATTGTCCGGGAGAAGAAATCCCATAGTAAAATGTTTTTGTTTTTTTGCCTATTCATTGATTTTAGTTGATTTCAGTTGGTGGAAATGCCTTTGACTGGTCATGCTAATTGGGATATATGCCAATTAGCATACTTTAGTGGAATTAAATTGGCGTGTGTACACAGTATATTCATTATGCATCTTATTTATCACACATGTACAGCATACAGATACAGAGCCTTTGAGTGGAAAATCTGTCAGACAGCTAATGGAAAAAAAACTATGCATATCGGTCTGTTAAATTAAAATGTTGCTGGTCAAATGTCCGGCACTACGTTTTCCTAACGGAAACCCTGACGCGTGTCCGTTCGTAGAGGAAAGGGGGGCAGCCCTAGTGAAAATGACAGGGGTGTGAGGGAGTGGGGTTGAGCTCAGACTGATCCTATCAGAGGGATCATCCTGGCTTTGTGCCACTCGACCTGACCCTTGACCCCTCTGGACTAGTGCCTGTTACATAGAAATAGATTCAATGTGACAGTTGATAGGAAAAATACCAAGGCACTTGCAAGAGATTCTGTTTTGTGGCTATCGTCGTTATTGTATCCTTAATACCAGTTTAACGCTGTGGTTTAGGAGCCCCAGACAGCCTGCTTCTGCCCTCATGTTGTTGGATTAAAGACTGAAAAGCCTGTCTGAGCCCCAGGCCACTAGTTGGTGTGCACGTACGCTTATCTACATGTGAAAAGCCAATAGGGTTTGCATTTAGACTTGACGTCGACGTGCGAGTGTGTGTGTTTTTCTGTCATGCTCTTTCGTTTCTGCTCCTGTCTTGTGTACACACACTTCACTGACCATCTCTGACGCTTCACTGCACCGCTCAGAGAAATCAGATTAGTAGGTCACGATTACACAACTCTTAGCTGCAGCTCCTCTTGGCTTGCTGCAACACATCACTGTTATTTCTAATACAGCCTACATTTAAAATGATCCAACACATTTAAAAATTAGCCATCCAGTTTCCCCAGCATTAAACACATCACCCTCTTTTAAAGGCCTAATGCAGTCAAAAAGGTGATATTGCTGTGTTTTTTATTTCCACATTCCTCCCCGGACAGTCCTAGCAAAATTTCTTGCTTGAAAATTGCTCTTTGCTAAGAAGCTATTTTTGTTTCTGTGACCATTATATAAAAACATATTTATTATTATTTGTTTTAAATAATTCACATTAAGTTCCTTTTACATTTTCACCAGAAATGATTTGATATTGAGATAAAAACAGCTGCATTGGCCCTTTAACCCCTCCCTCCCTTGTGTGGTTTTAATAGAGCCACCCTACATTCTCTGGGTGTGGACAAATATGACTATGGATGGAGGAGGGATTTTGTTTTGAAAAATTCTCTCTGCCTCCTCCTCCTTCAGCACCTCTCTCACTTTCTCTCTCCTGAAGGAGGGATCTATTTTGAAAAATGCTCTTACTACCTTGCCACCGCCCTCCCCCTCTACCACCTTCCTCCCTCCCCCTCCCTTTCTCTCAGCCTGTGGCCTGCTGTGTAGCTGGGGTGAAGAGTTCAGGCTCTGCCCCTGGAGCACTCTACCCTGGTTTGGGAGCGGGGTAGTGAGGCTAACCGGCTGCATATTATTGCCGCTCTAGAAACCAATGTGAGCAACTCATTCAGTTTGTGTAAATACGGTGTAACGTGTTTATTTCTGTCTGTCTGTGTATCTCCTGTCTCTCTCTCAGGACTATGTTGGTGAGACTCCTATCCATAAGGCTGCCCGTTCAGGCAGTCTGGACTGTATCAACGCTCTCCTGATTCAGGGGGCGAAAGCTGAGTAAGTCGAGCTACTGCACCCCCTGTGTGCTCGGTCTTCCCCTCACTGTAACATCCAACAGCTCCCATATCTACAACATTTACACGAGGATTCCATCAAAACTCGGTTAACAACCTGTACTTTCTTGTACGGTTCACACTGTGCTCCATGTTCAAACTGTGCAAATGGGCCTATTTGTTTTGTATGGGTCTTGGGTTCTCTAGACTGATAAGGAAGTAGAATTACTACACGGGCACAACCAGTGGAATAACCTGTGTAGTTACCCTCTAACAAGCATGCAGAGATATACCATGTTTGTAACTTATATTTTATGTTCAAACCTTTAACAATGGTAAGCGCTATAGCTGCCTGTACTTACACTTTGTTACAAGGTCATTTCATGAGTTATGTCCTTAGTCAGTAGTTACTCAGGAATTGCGGCTATGAAAAGTTGTTGCTGAGATGTCCACCTCAGTGTAAGTCCTGTGTGTAGGAACCAGACAATGACAACAGAACCATTCATTTCATTTGAGGGATACACATTTCCAGATAAATGAAGAAACAATAAAAGATTCCTGTTAACTTTAACCTGAATTCCATCATGTTGCTCCACTCTCCTTGGCTGTGCCTCTGTTTGGGCCATCTGAAGTCACAACACTACCTACACCAAGGGATTCTAACTATTCCTGGAGAGTTACTGGTGGTGCAAGCTTTTGTTCCAGACCTATAGTCACATCTGACTCAACTAATCATGGTATTCTGTTTGGAGCATGATTAGGTGCACTGAGTGTATACACTCAGGGCTGAACCAAAAGCATGCATACCCAGTTCCTTTGCAGGACCTAGTCAGGTGTTCGAGACCCTACTCTTAAACTGGTCTGAGAGAACCTCGCTCTTCAGCACTAGTCACTATCTGAACATCGAGCTGTGTCTTTATAGGGAACAAAAGTTTTGATGGAGTTCTCCTGCAAATGTGACCCGTGAGCTTTACCATATTGAAAATGTTATTTGGATTTTATGTTTAAACTAGATTATGATTTGTATAATTGAGAGCATTTGTCTTCTTTGTTCACATGTTGATTTGGTAAGTGTATTTCTATAGTTGTAGCGGCTGACCAAATGCACATTTCCTCGTTGAATGAACGCAGAGAGGGGAAAGGGCTGATTCCTGGTAAATCTGAACAAAACATCCCTTTTACTTGCTTGGAGATGACACTGAAAACCCATCATCCCTTAATGAGCTTCTGCCCTCACTCCTCGTCTTATTTTCTTTGACCCAAACGATGTGAAAGGATTTGAGTGGTTAAAAATGAGTCAATGTGGCAGAAACACCACATAACGAACTTGTCACCTATCCGGTCCTTTCTCACCATTGGAAATAAATGAAGAACTAGTTGAGAGGAAGTTGTTAATATTATCTGGAGGTAGCCAGCCATAGTCTCCCATCACTACAAAAGGGCTCGTCACGATGCATGCAGATAGAGAAGAGATGGACAGGGAGCAAAGAGAGACATACTGAATTAGTATGAATTGTCTTAAATGCCCTCCTCTGTTCTTGCCCTTTCAAAATGTCAGTAGATAAGTTCAAATTTTAAATAAATAGGATAAATTCCCAACCTTGTAATGGAGAAGAAAATGATAAGCTGTGCAACGCTGCCATGATCTGAACCAAGGATGGAAGCTGTTACCATTTGATAAAAGCTTGTTTGGTGATTTGGCAAACACCCAGGTGGTAGTGAAACTACACCAGCCAGTCAGCTCCTCAGGTAGCTGATGAGTGGTTTACCTGATGTGAACTACACACATGTACACCTCACCCTAGACACCTGTATTTGTGGTTCAGCAGTATTTTAGGTTTGTGTAACTCCAGAAGGAACCACAAAGGAAATAGTTATTGTTGACGCCAACAGTTGTTAATCCCTCACGCCCTTAGTATGTTTTCCAGAGACTCTGACTTCTAAATGGAAACATTCAGAAACATACAACTAGCCAGTCCTGTTTGTTGTCTTTTGATTGAGTGCTATTTGATATATTGCAGTATGAAGTGACGCTTACATACTCACTCAACTTGAAAGACGATAAAGGTCTGTTTGACGTGATTAGAATACAGGAGAGGCTCTGCTCGCCATACTGTGGATGTGCTCCTAAACATTCTCAGTGCCAGCTACTTTATCTCCTTACAAGTAAATGTGTTGATTTATTTAGTCTAAAACAAAAAGTGCCTCACCAAACGTCAACAGAGATGAATCTCATAGGGAGGGTAGACTATACCTGCGGTGTCCCACAGATGATGGATGTAAAATGGACTGTCTGAGGGAGATAATCTTTTTTTGTCCTTTTAAAACGGATGGATTTTTAATAATGGCCTGCATTTGTTCTGCTGTCAATTATTCTGTAGGTTGGACGCTGCCTGAGGCAAACTGCATTTATTGATATTATTTATACTAGTCACACACAGATAGTGAAAAGTTAGTACATGTATTTAGTAAAGGCCACTACCATGCCCTGCAAATATTTTGCTTCCAACAGTTTTAGGATGTTCCTCATTGTATGATCAAGTGCCATCGTGTTTAGGTAGACGGAGATACTAGAATCCTACTACCAGAGTAGTTTTAAAACCTTGTCCAGGCAAACAGATGTTCTTGTCAAGATGCATTGTTGACAGCAGCCAGCAGAGATGGTCTGTTTGACAGGGATCTAATTATTTCACAGCAGATTTTTTTGAATTAGTTGCTAAATGATTTAAAAATATATATTTTTATTGATTTATGTTTTTCTGTTTCGAGGACAAATTGCACAAAAACATTCATAGTTTAATTCTGTCAAGGGAATTTGAGGCAGAAATAGTTGTTTTTAAATCCTCTTTGTTGCATCTGTGGGACAACCGGTATACATATTCGGCTGTCCGTCATTCATAACCCGAACACACACCAGAAACTACCAGTGAGTTTACATGCCATGTGTTTATTTTAACACTGCCTGGGTTTACTATGTAACTGTTACTAGAACCTTTCTGATTAGGAAGAAACTAAACTACATGTATTGCCAGGGAGAAACCGAAACCAGCAGGACACTGCAGCGCTTGAGTGTTTGAGTTCGAGGCCTACATCCCTGAACTAGTGAAATGTAACATCTCTTATTATAGGTGGTCATAAGCTACTCTACTCCTTATTTAAGCTGACATACAGTCAGTTATGCCATTCTGCATTGAGGTGAAGTGTATTTTAGTTTCTGGCAGGAATTATGACAATTCTTATAATTCTCATCAAGTAGAGAGTTGCGACCTAACCAAACGCTGTAATACGTAAATGAGCCTACAGTTTTGCTTGTCTTTGTGAACGACACACAAAACCGAATGCCAACAAATGTAGCCAATATTGTTATAGTAATAGTTAACCCAGGTAGAAAACTAAAATAAAACTTGGTATGTTAATTTAAAATCACTGGTGTTGGGGGGGGGGGGGGGGGTGTTAACATCTACATGATGTTCATTCTTCTGATGAAATGTGCATTTGGTCGCCAGCCACTGAACTATTTTGAAAGTTGTTTATGACTGTTTTTCCCTGAAGGTCCTAGAAATGCTACTGTACAGCTGTTTTGAGTTACTGTTTGATGTTACCATGTTTCCTTTGACAGCTGTAGCTCATGTTCTGTTTCTGAAGGCCCAGCATTCTATAGTAACAGAGAAAGCAAACTAGACAGGAGGCTCATGGCATTAGATTCTTTTTGTTTACAATACATTCTTAAATTCTAAAATATTGCCCCGTCTAGAAAGTGACCTAAGAAATTATAGGTGAAAATAAAATGAATCACAACCTTAAATATATATTAATGTTAGTCTCATTAGTACCAAGCAGTAGTTTTGTCCCCTGCATGCTTCCATTGACATATGGTGCTTCAAAGGGCCCAAGGGTTTATCCAATAGCAAACTGGTTGTAAAATGTAGGCTAATCCACATGAAACCAGCTTTTATTTTGGCTTCTGAAATACAAACTATAAAGGTTGTAAAAAGAATCTCCGCAGGTTTTGGATGAAGCCATTTTCTCTTGTGCTCCGTGGTTACTTCCACAACTGCTCAGTTCCCAGAGATGGAGCTGCTAAAACTGAAATGGAAACATATTTGACCATTGATTTATATGTATGGCTCAGGCTATAGCCTTAGTTTTTAGTGTTAAAGTTAGCTATAGTTTGAGTAAATCTAGCGTATCGATGCTATTAAGAGCAAAAATATATACTTTTGGCCGTGTATGTGGATACCCCTTCAAATTAGTGATTTTGGCTATTTCAGCCACACCTGTTGCTGACGGCTGTATCAAATCGAGTACACAGCCATGCAATCTCCATAGACAGACATTGGCTGTAGAATGGCTCGTATGGAAGGAGCTCAGTGACTTTCAACATGGCACCATCATAGGATGCCACCTTTTCAGCAAGTCAGTTTGTCAAATTTCTGCCCTGCTAGAACTGCCCCGGTCAACTGTAAGTGCTGTTATTGTGAAGTGGAAACGTCTAGGAGCAACAGCGGCAGGCCACACAAGCTTACAGAACAGGACTGCCGAGTGCTGAAGCGCATGTAAAAATCGTCTGTGCTCGGTTGCAGCAACACTATGAGTTCCAAACTGCCTCTGTAAGCAATGTCAACACAATAACAGTTTCCACGGCCACACACAAGCCTAAGATCACCATGCGCAATGCCAAGCGTCTGCTGGAGTGGTGTAAAGCTCGCCACCATTACTCTGGAGCAGTGGAAACGTGTTCTCTGGAGTGATGAATCACGCTTCACCATCTGACAGTCCAACGGATGAATCTGGGTTTGGCGGATGCCAGGAGAACGCTACCTGATTGAATGCATTGTGCCAACTGTAAAGTTTGGAGGAGGAATAATGATCTGGGGCTGTTTTTCATGGTTTGGGCTAGGCCCCTTAGTTGTGTTGAAGGGAAATCTTTTTCCTTTTTTTGTACATTTTTGTTGTACTTTTACCCCCGTTTTCTTCCCAATTTTGTGATCGCCAATTGGTAGTTAGTCTTGTCCCATTGCTGCAACTCCCTACGGACTCTGGAGAGGCGAAGGTCAAGGGCCATGCGTCCTCCGAAAAACGACCCAGCCAAGCCGCGCTGCTTCTTGACACACTGCTAGTTTAACCGAGAAGCCAGCCACACCAATGTGCCGGAGGAAACACCGTCCGGCAACCGAGTCAGCTTACAGGTGCCCGGCCCGCCACAGGGAGTCACTAGATCGCGATGGGACAAAGAAATCTCAGCTGGCCAAACCCTCCCCTAACCCGGATGATGCTGGGCCAATTGTGCGCGCACTCGTGTCTCCCAGTCACATCCGGCTGTGACGAAGCCTGGGATCAAACCCGTGGCTGTAGTGATGCGTCAAGCACTGCAATGCAGTGCCTTAGACTGCTGCGCTAATGGGAGGCCTGTGAAGGGAAATCTTAACGCTACAGCATACAATGACATTGTAGACGGTTCTGTGCTTCCAACTTTGTGGCAACAGTTTTGGAAAGGCCATTTCTTGTCTTAGCATGACAATGCCTCCGTGCACGAAGCGAGGTCCATAGAGAAATGCTTTGTCGAACTTGACTGGCCTGCACAGAACCCTGACCTCAACCCCATCGAAAACCTTTGGAATGAATTGGAACACCGATTGCAAGCCAGGCCTAATCGCCCAACATCTGTGCATGACCTCACTAATGCTCTTGTGGCTGAATGGAAGCAAGACCTGCAGCAATGTTCCAACATCTAGTGGAAAGCCTTCCCAGAGGAGTGGAGGCTGTTCTAGCAGCAAAGGGGGACCAACTCTATATTCGACGAGCACTTGTCCACATACTTTTGGCCATGTAGAGTATGCAAGCTCTCTCGCTTATGTTGTGAATCATCAGAGAATACTGAACACTTCATTTGAACTTGGTCAGATGGGTGGCAATGTCCACGTGCTGTAGAGGAGACAGGGAGTCGATGCGCTAGTCTAATAGTAATGTTGACCCTTTTTAGTGCTATTTACCCATTGAAGCATGCAGGCTAAATAAAATGTGCGTATTAGTTTGAAATGGAACATCACTAAAGCCCTTTAAAAAAAATTTTTTTTACTATACATGGCAATGCTACATAAATGCATTCCGCTTTAAATAACTTCTACAAACAACGTTAGGCTGTTATTGGGCCTACCGTTCACCCGCCAGCTCTAATTCTACTGTAAACGTAGCTCCGTTGCACACAGACATTCCCACAGACTGGTGCCAGGTTTACACAACTGCTTCCTTTGAATTCTGGAAGTTATGTCTACACCAGCCAGATTAATGTTTGTTTGAGGGGAGCTTTTTAATTTAAATTAACTGCTGACAAAGGAAATAGTTTATTTTTGTAAGATTAAGCCGCATGTAAACAGACTTATTTTGACTGGTGGCAAATACAATTGAACATCCTACAGTATGAATCATATGCATAAATATAGCATTTTCTTACTGTTGCCAACTATACATTTATCATGATATTGAATAATAAATTACATTTTGAACTTTCAAATGCACCCAACCATTTTAAACGTGTTACTCTCAAAATACTTGGTCTAAGCTGTTATCTGGTGTACCTATCAGATGATTGCACACCCTCTTGTTTTGATATTCTATTGATGGAGGGCTTCCATGCCAAGCACCACCATTAATAACACACTCTGTTGTCATTAATGTGTTGCATGGCACAGTTCCACCAGTAGGATTCAATTCTGATCATTTTTACAAATGTTCCTGTCTACCTAAACGGTCCATCCCTTTTCCCCTCACTGTGACGCATTCAGTCGTTGAGCCAAAATCATCTTTAAAAGTATTTCAAAAGAATTAGAACTAATATGGGTGAACTAATACTATAACTTCTTTTTTGTTCTTAATCTATTAGGGATTTGATCTGATATTCCTTGGTCAAACTTGTCCCCCATTTGGTGATATAGCTACATTGTTGCTGCTGCTACACAAATTGTTAATAGATATTTATTGTACCATACTTCTCTCTGCATCTCATGAACAGAGCTCTCTCTAACTTCGGAAGAGGACATTTGAACCTTGACCAATCACAGAAGTCGCTGTGCTTTTTCTGCTTTGCCACTTTACTCCAGTACCCTTTCCCCTTCCTGCTTCTCGCCCCTCAAGAGGAACCCCTCCTGATCTTTGCTGTGACTTTCAGCTGACCTTAGATTGACCTTCTCCTTGGACATTTTGAGCGAAGATGGTGAATAAATGAAGATGTCCAACTCAGGCAGTTTACCATTAAATTGTTTTCTCTCACATTTCTGGTCTACATAACGGGTGGTTTCCCATAGACACCAGTGTGATAGCAGCTAGGGCTGGTCTACGAACCAGAAAAAATGAGGGAGGGAGATTTCTCGCTTCCATCTGATTTGAGCTCTTGTCTGCTCCCCCTCAAATTCCAGTCTGACTTACCATTTAACTGATCAATACCTCTGCATTGTGCTACACAATTTACTTCAGAGGTCAAGCCTATTCAGCTTCTCAAACCACAACATGAAGAGCAGCTAGAATGACTTATCTTTAAGATTGACCCAAATATGCAGACCATGGACAATTTCTGAAGCCATGGAACGTGTCCTTGTTTGTGGGTTTGTCCCTGAACCACCTCAACTAGCCTGAAACATGATTATCATAAAGAAGAGTTATAGCTCAACCATCTAGCATAGTGTTTTCTGCATCTCAAGTTCAACAAAGCAAGACTGTGACCTATTTTTTTAGGAGGGGGTTCGATGGTGGCAGTGCATTAAAACGTTATTCTGGACACGTGCTTTTCTTGTGCCCTGATCATCTTGAATCATCTGGCGCAAACATCTCAGCCTGCAGACTTGGTTGTGTTCTATCATTTTTGATTCGGGTCTTTTATTTCCCCGTTAACACACTACTGCCCTTTTTCCAGATGACATTGGACAATTTACCTAATCTCTTGGTATCATCGATCATCGATCTTCGTCAATAAATGCAGAAAAGCAGCAAGTGGCAGCAGCATTCTGTTCAGGGAATTTCAGGTTAAACATTCTAGTTTATTAAATATATAAATATATGCTTAAAATATAAATTATATTAGGTTTCACTCATAGTCATCCATTTAAATTGACAAACATTCACAGTCAACCTTGAATACCTAAAGACATGCATAGATCGTTTTGATGCTCAACACCTAAATATTTAATTTTATTTCACTTTTGCATTTTCCTTTTGGATTTCTTGTCATGAGCCTCAAGCACGTTCAGGATTTTACAATGAGCTCCTCTAGGGGGAAAGCTCAGCATAGGTAGTTGATAAATCACTCCGGGTAGGGTAGTGGATAGACTATAGTCCAGAGTAGCACAGTCTCTAGGGTCAAACAGTGCCTGAACTATTTAACTGTATAATGCTAACAATTCTGTCATAATGATTCTTAACTGTCATATTATACATTTTATAGGGCCTATACTATTTCTGCTGCGTAGAAGACAAACTGTTCTGTTTTTGAATGTCACCTTCAGTATTAACCCTATGATACCATAAGATCTGTTTTGATTATCTGATCTTCTGTCACCTTTCCCCTTATGAAAGTGGCATTAAGAAAGAAATACTCCAGAAAATCTTATGGTCTCTTCTTCTTTTGTACTGTTAACAAATAAGACTCAGAAACCTCCACGTCTCAATGTTTTGCAGCCATTGAATTCGAAATGACTTGATTTTTTCAAGTAATCCTAGAAAAGGGGGAGAATAGACACTGCAGAGTCTGCCCCGTTCCCTGGGATAGCCGTACTGTTGTGGCATTGAGTGTTCTCACTATCGCTTCCTATCTACACACTGGCAAACTGTTGAGGTATTTCTTGCGGTGATTGGTTTTAATGCTAGGACATTTATGAATATTTAAAAAAAGTAAATTTCTTTAGACATGTTTAGACCTGCATGCTTTGCTTAATATTACCTGTTCCTGTATTTATTTGTTTGTTTCTGTTTGTAAACTAACCGTAGGACCCATTTATGAGTAGTGAGCTTTAATCAGTCACAGGTCAGCATGATTCTCTTGAAGGTGATAGGCTAGCAACAGAAGACAGTGGCTGTGTGCTCAGAACTCAAAAGCAAAGCATACCAGGCATTTAAAAAGAGAAATGAACGCTTCCCTACTCACTGTTCAGATTCGGACATGGTCATGATCATTTCAAATCCAACAGGCTGATTCTTCAAGGTACTGTATCATTCTTCAGCATTTCACACACATGACGGGTCTCACTGACAGGACATTATGGTTGTTTATTGTAGATATCATTATGGGTTGTGTTGAGGTTAAAATAAGGATGGCCTTAATTTCCCCCCCCCCCGCTCTCCCTGACCTGAACCATAGATTCATCAAACTTTTCAGCAAAGCACAACATCTAAGTGGATTGATTACTTTGTCACTAGAGCACTGGTTTCCAACCTGCCGTCTGCAGAGGTGTACAGCAGATTTTCTGCAATAAAATAAACATCTTCCATATTTATAACAGTTGGGGGTATTAGTGGTATTATAAGCAATTTTACATTTCACAATGCAAATTAATAATAGGCCTTTAATTTGTTAACATTTAGTGAATTTTAGCAATCAATGTATGTTGAATTCTTTTTAGACTCTGCGAATGTTGGTCCTCAAGCTTTTGATGGTGATTTGGTTGTCCCCGTAACGGAAAAGGTTGGGAACCACTGCACTAGAGGAACCAAATGGGAGAAGAGGTGCTAGGATGTGGTGAGAGTTTTAGAAATGGAATGTAGAGGGCTAGAAATCAGGGAGAGGAAGAGGGGAAATGCAAGGCCTCCCTTATCTAAAGGGAGACAGCAATTAGCCTGTCGTTGTCCATGCCAACTCTGACATGTCATTCAAAAGGCTCCCCTGCTGAGGTATGTGGTGCGTTACACCAGGGGCAGAAAAATAATCATAGCTGAAAGCAACAAAGAAAACTGCAGGATTAAAAACCCACTTAACTAAGTGTTTTTATTGGACATTCCGTCTTAATGCTATGCACCGTTACCATATTCAGGGACGTGAGATCTGATTCAAATGCACAAAATACATTGTCCTCTTGACTTACTAGCCATAGTTTATTCATGGATTACTGTAGATGTTTGAGTCAAAATTTAAATTACAAAAATCTTTCCATGTAGTATTTAATCAGTACATGAAAAGGAACATAGTCTATCTAACTGCATACAAATCCAAACATTCCTTTTATTGTGCAGGAACAATGTTTTTGGGACCTGTCTCCAAATATAATTCACAGGAGACTGGGGTATTTCCTATTGCTTATTGACCTATTTAAAGACAAGACGTGCAGAATGAGTAAATAAAATAGAGCCTCTACAGTGGGGCTCGGATCCTGTGAAGGGAAATACAACATTATTATCCAGCTTTAACAGCACTCTGAGCAGTGTTGCCAAAATAGAGGGGTTACTATGGAGACACTTGGAGATTTTGATAGAGTTGGAGAGGGACAAGAAGAAGAGAAACTACTCCATCTCCATAATTAAGAAGTGAAACGACAGACCTCCAGCTGAGGATCCGAAGTTGAGGGTTTTGATTAGATGTCAACGCTTCATCTGGATAGATAAACCCAGTAATGGACAGTTAAAGGCCATTATTGACATGCCAATTGATGATCCATCTAATAATGCTGAGATTCTAATGTCGTCTACCAACTCATTCAAGTGCAATAATTAATTGAAACATTAAAGTCAAATTATCAGTGAAATATATTTTCCCTCTGTCTCAGCAGTGGTATTTCAGTAGCTGGAGGTCATGTATGTAGCTGATATTCAGTTTGAGGGTTCATTTATGAAGTTGTAGTGACCGTTTACTTAAAGGAGTGGTCACAATGCCTCCATTGGCTTTGGTGAATGGACATTTATCACCAACACTTCAATTAAAGTCTCACTGAGGGTTTTTCAGACTGGATGCCAGTCTGTTTCTGCTATAACCAACTCCTTTGTTGTCATGGCATCATAATGATAATCGATCAAATTATTTATAAAGCCATTTTTACTCCAACCGATGTTACAACGTGCTACACAGAAACTCTGCCTAAAACCCCAAGCAGCAAGCAATGCAGATGTAGATGCACGGTGGCTAGGAAAAACTCCCTAGAACGGCAGGAATCTAGGAATTAACCGAGAGGAACCAGGCTCTGAGGGGTGGCCAGTCCTCTTCTGCCTGTGCTGGGAGGAGATAAGAGTACATGGCCAAGATGTTCAAACGTTCATAGATGACCAGAAGGGTCAAATAATAATAATCACTGTGGTTGTAGAGGCTGCAACAGGTCAGCACCTCAGGAGTAAATGTCAGTTGGCTGAGTAGTTAAAGGATAAACAGTGACATCCTTTCAATGGGGACCACTTTGTGTACAAAGGAGCAGCATAGAATGTTTCCCAGAAATGTTGGTAGTTGGCTTCTTTTTCTGACTACTTTCATGTGTTTCAGTTACACATTTATTATGCAGAAAGTGTTTTTGATTACATGACAATGTCAACGTGTGGTTTATCTGAAACTGTTTTAATATACTTCATATAAAGGTTAAAAATAAAGGAAACGGCAACATAGTGTCGTAATAGGACATTAGGCACCACGAGCCAGAACAGCTTCAATGCACCTTGGAATAGATTCTCTAAGTGTCGTAATAGGACATTAGGCCAGAACAGCTTCAATGCACCTTGGAATAGATTCTCTAAGTGTCGTAATAGGACATTAGGCCAGAACAGCTTCAATGCACCTTGGAATAGATTCTCTAAGTGTCGTAATAGGACATTAGGCCAGAACAGCTTCAATGCACCTTGGAATAGATTCTATAAGTGTCGTAATAGGACATTAGGCACCACGAGCCAGAACAGCTTCAATGCACCTTGGAATAGATTCTATAAGTGTCGTAATAGGACATTAGGCACCACGAGCCAGAACAGCTTCAATGCACCTTGGAATAGATTCTATCAGTGTCGTAATAGGACATTAGGCCAGAACAGCTTCAATGCACCTTGGAATAGATTCTATCAGTGTCGTAATAGGACATTAGGCACCACGAGCCAGAACAGCTTCAATGCACCTTGGAATAGATTCTATCAGTGTCGTAATAGGACATTAGGCACCACGAGCCAGAACAGCTTCAATGCACCTTGGAATAGATTCTATCAGTGTCGTAATAGGACATTAGGCACCACGAGCCAGAACAGCTTCAATGCACCTTGGAATAGATTCTATCAGTGTCGTAATAGGACATTAGGCACCACGAGCCAGAACAGCTTCAATGCACCTTGGAATAGATTTTATCAGTGTCGTAATAGGACATTAGGCACCACGAGCCAGAACAGCTTCAATGCACCTTGGAATAGATTCTATCAGTATCGTAATAGGACATTAAGGCACCACGAGCCAGAACAGCTTCAATGCACCTTGGAATAGATTCTATAAGTGTCGTAATAGGACATTAGGCTCCACGAGCCAGAACAGCTTCAATGCACCTTGGAATAGATTCTATCAGTGTCGTAATAGGACATTAGGCACCACGAGCCAGAACAGCTTCAATGCACCTTGGAATAGATTCTATCAGTGTCGTAATAGGACATTAGGCACCACGAGCCAGAACAGCTTCAATGCACCTTGGAATAGATTCTATCAGTGTCGTAATAGGACATTAGGCCAGAACAGCTTCAATGCACCTTGGAATAGATTCTATCAGTGTCGTAATAGGACATTAGGCACCACGAGCCAGAACAGCTTCAATGCACCTTGGAATAGATTCTATCAGTGTCGTAATAGGACATTAGGCACCACGAGCCAGAACAGCTTCAATGCACCTTGGAATAGATTCTATCAGTGTCGTAATAGGACATTAGGCACCACGAGCCAGAACAGCTTCAATGCACCTTGGAATAGATTCTATCAGTGTCGTAATAGGACATTAGGCACCACGAGCCAGAACAGCTTCAATGCACCTTGGAATAGATTTTATCAGTGTCGTAATAGGACATTAGGCACCACGAGCCAGAACAGCTTCAATGCACCTTGGAATAGATTCTATCAGTATCGTAATAGGACATTAAGGCACCACGAGCCAGAACAGCTTCAATGCACCTTGGAATAGATTCTATAAGTGTCGTAATAGGACATTAGGCTCCACGAGCCAGAACAGCTTCAATGCACCTTGGAATAGATTCTATCAGTGTCGTAATAGGACATTAGGCACCACGAGCCAGAACAGCTTCAATGCACCTTGGAATAGATTCTATCAGTGTCGTAATAGGACATTAGGCACCACGAGCCAGAACAGCTTCAATGCACCTTGGAATAGATTCTATCAGTGTCGTAATAGGGCGTTAGGCCACCACGAGCCAGAACAGCTTCAATGCACCTTGGAATAGATTCTATCAGTGTCGTAATAGGACATTAGGCACCACGAGCCAGAACCGCTTCAATGCACCTTGGAATAGATTCTATCAGTGTCGTAATAGGACATTAGGCTCCACGAGCCAGAACAGCTTCAATGCACCTTGGAATAGATTCTATCAGTGTCGTAATAGGGCATTAGGCCACCACGAGCCAGAACAGCTTCAATGCACCTTGGAATAGATTCTATAAGTGTCGTAATAGGACATTAGGCTCCACGAGCCAGAACAGCTTCAATGCACCTTGGAATAGATTCTATAAGTGTCGTAATAGGACATTAGGCACCACGAGCCAGAACAGCTTCAATGCACCTTGGAATAGATTCTATCAGTGTCGTAATAGGACATTAGGCACCACGAGCCAGAACAGCTTCAATGCACCTTGGAATAGATTCTATCAGTGTCGTAATAGGACATTAGGCACCACGAGCCAGAACAGCTTCAATGCACCTTGGAATAGATTCTATCAGTGTCGTAATAGGACATTAGGCTCCACGAGCCAGAACAGCTTCAATGCACCTTGGAATAGATTCTATCAGTGTCGTAATAGGGCATTAGGCCACCACGAGCCAGAACAGCTTCAATGCACCTTGGAATAGATTCTATAAGTGTCGTAATAGGACATTAGGCTCCACGAGCCAGAACAGCTTCAATGCACCTTGGAATAGATTCTATAAGTGTCGTAATAGGACATTAGGCACCACGAGCCAGAACAGCTTCAATGCACCTTGGAATAGATTCTATAAGTGTCGTAATAGGACATTAGGCACCACGAGCCAGAACAGCTTCAATGCACCTTGGAATAGATTCTATAAGTGTCGTAATAGGACATTAGGCTCCACGAGCCAGAACCGCTTCAATGCACCTTGGAATAGATTCTATAAGTGTCGTAATAGGACATTAGGCACCACGAGCCAGAACAGCTTCAATGCACCTTGGAATAGATTCTATCAGTGTCGTAATAGGACATTAGGCACCACGAGCCAGAACAGCTTCAATGCACCTTGGAATAGATTCTATAAGTGTCGTAATAGGACATTAGGCACCACGAGCCAGAACAGCTTCAATGCACCTTGGAATAGATTCTATCAGTGTCGTAATAGGGCGTTAGGCCACCACGAGCCAGAACAGCTTCAATGCACCTTGGAATAGATTCTATAAGTGTCGTAATAGGACATTAGGCACCACGAGGCAGAACAGCTTCAATGCACCTTGGAATAGATTCTATAAGTGTCGTAATAGGACATTAGGCACCACGAGCCAGAACAGCTTCAATGCACCTTGGAATAGATTCTAACAGTGTCGTAATAGGACATTAGGCACCACGAGCCAGAACAGCTTCAATGCACCTTGGAATAGATTCTATCAGTGTCGTAATAGGACATTAGGCACCACGAGCCAGAACAGCTTCAATGCACCTTGGAATAGATTCTATCAGTGTCGTAATAGGACATTAGGCACCACGAGCCAGAACAGCTTCAATGCACCTTGGAATAGATTCTATAAGTGTCGTAATAGGACATTAGGCACCACGAGCCAGAACAGCTTCAATGCACCTTGGAATAGATTCTATAAGTGTCGTAATAGGACATTAGGCTCCACGAGCCAGAACCGCTTCAATGCACCTTGGAATAGATTCTATAAGTGTCGTAATAGGACATTAGGCACCACGAGCCAGAACAGCTTCAATGCACCTTGGAATAGATTCTATAAGTGTCGTAATAGGACATTAGGCACCACGAGCCAGAACAGCTTCAATGCACCTTGGAATAGATTCTAACAGTGTCGTAATAGGACATTAGGCACCACGAGCCAGAACAGCTTCAATGCACCTTGGAATAGATTCTATCAGTGTCGTAATAGGACATTAGGCACCACGAGCCAGAACAGCTTCAATGCACCTTGGAATAGATTCTATCAGTGTCGTAATAGGACATTAGGCACCACGAGCCAGAACAGCTTCAATGCACCTTGGAATAGATTCTATCAGTGTCGTAATAGGACATTAGGCACCACGAGCCAGAACAGCTTCAATGCACCTTGGAATAGATTCTATAAGTGTATGGGACTCTATTGGAGGGATGTGACACCATTCTTCCACCAGAAAACACCGAATTTGTTGGTGGTGGAAAACGCTGTCTCAGGCATCGCTCCAGAATCTGTTCAATTGAGTTGACTGAGACAGCCATGGCATATGGTTTTCATGCTCATCGAACCATTGTGACCACTCGTGCCCTGTGGATTGGGACATTATTCTATGGGGGCCTGCCCAGCCTTTTTATACATGACCCTAAACATGATGGGATTTTGACTTATTTAACTCGGGAACCACACATGCCAAGTATACAATATACTTTGTACCCTAATTTACTTTAGTATTTCCTTTATTTTCAGACCTTTCCTTGTTATATTCAATGAAGATTGGTGGGGGCTACAGTCTGTTCATAACATCATGTTGAGTGCTCCATTATTTTCTTCACTCAATAACTGACAAAGGATCTGTGTGAGGTGATGAAAGCTTGGCCATTATGGTAGTACAGGTAAAAGTATGGGTAAAGCGTTTACGTATCACATTACATGTCACTCATTAATGTAACATCAGGTAGTCTGAGGAGCAACCTGTCACTTTGGATACGTTTCCACAGGCAGCCCTATTGTGATCTCTCTTTTCACTTATTGGTCTTTTGATCAACAGATCTGAAAAAGATCCAATGTGAAAAGATCTGATCTGACTGGTCAAAATACCAATTGGTGGGAAAAATATCAGTATTGGGCTACCTGTCTAACTGCAACCATTGGTACTTTTGGGTGTATGCTATCCTGTCGGTTACTCCAGGATCTGATTACACCTGATTACCTATACAATAATGGCTTATTTCTCAGAGAGTTGGGTTGAAGTGTTACCTGATTACCTATACAATAATGGCTTATTTCTCAGAGAGTTGGGTTGAAGTGTTACCTGATTACCTATACAATAATGGCTTATTTCTCAGAGAGTTGGGTTGAAGTGTTACCTGATTACCTATACAATAATGGCTTATTTCTCAGAGAGTTGGGTTGAAGTGTTACCTGATTACCTATACAATAATGGCTTCTTTCTCAGAGAAGCCAGAACAGAATAAGTGGCGTCTTGTTCTTTGTGCACATCGTGTTCCCCACACTGGTTGTCTCAGATTCTCTGGCACCCTGAATGATTGTTACTCCTCTTAGTGAGACCCGTCAGTCTACATGCTCACAACAACATTCTATATAAACAAAGCTGTTGCTTGAAGGTAGAATCTCTTGGAAGCGTTCATTTTTGTTTTTTCAAACTTGGGCAGAGGGGGGGGGGGATATGTATGCAAGTTAATTATGTGATTTTTATTTTTATTCTTATTCAACAGAGAAATGTGATCTCAAGCACGTTATTTACAGTGCGTTGTTTGTATTTTTGTTTGACTGCACATTAAGATAGTAATAGGGAGTGTAAGAGGAACAAAGCAGTGGGTTTATGAATGAGTGAACCGTATCTAAACTGAAGTGTGTGTGTGTGTATAACTTCCTGGATGTCACTGGGTTGCTGCACCTTTTACTTTATGTATATTTACAATTGATATTTCTACAGTACATCCATATGATGATCCTACGACCACATACAGCAACACAAAACACTGGGGTAGTTTCTCAGATTTCATTTGTTCTTAGTGCATCATTGGAATCTATGAGAGGCGCACACTGCCCACAGAAGGTCAAGTGTTCCCGTTTTCTCATTTCCAAATAGAAGTTCATTCCTTGACACACAGGCCTGCCTCAACCTTCTTCCCCTCACAAAGACCTGGTTGTTCGCCTTGCACAATCATTTTCCCGCAGAATCCAATGGTGTTTAGCCTCAGAAATAACAAGTGTGGAACTGTTCTCCCGCCAGCCAGCAGAAATTTTGGGCAATTGGCATCCAGACAGTCAAGCTTATGGCCTCCGTTTGCTTAGAGTATTTTTCTAGACACTTCCAGGAAATGAATTGAACTGGTTCCATGGCAGCGCAGACCTCTATCCTTACAAGGGAATGTTTTTGGTTTGCTACAACGCATGCCAGGACAGGAACAGTGACCTGGCAATTCTTTACTTGTCTATGACCTACTTAGAAGCGGGTCTTATTGGTCTGGCCCTATTTGATAGCTTTATATTTGACTTAGTACCCAGGTTAGAGTAGTACTATATTTTAGACTAATGTGCTTTGACACTCACTTATCCCTTTCACATTTTTTACCCAATGATTTAAAAATCCAGACCGAGAGCTGCCCAAACACTGATGCAAGAGTGACGCTAAACGCTGAAGTGTTACCCACCCAGTGACATCCTTGCCTTATAGCATATCTAGAAGCATTATGGAAATCATGCTCACTGCATTGCTGTTTGCTCATTCATAAAGTCCTACTGTATGTTTATTACAGGTTTATAGCGGCAACAGAAAATGATTAAACAGACTGTTATGCACACGCCTGAATCTGAGACCAAATCACCCATTGGTATTGTTGTTGTCTGTTGCGATACCAACGTGGATGGTAGGTGTTTTCTTAACCTTATTGGGTTCTTCTGATTGGATGCCAGCTGCTTTGACACTACGACATGTCTGTTTTCATTTAAAAAATGTTCTCTTCTTAAACAGTGAGTGGCACTGAGCTCCAACTCATCGAGTCTCTGTTTCACTTTCCTATCCTGGAAGAACGAAGACATCTTTGGTCATTCTTGTTCCTTGAAGACTCTGCAGTTCTGTTCGTTTCTTCTTTCCCTGTCTTTTCCCTCTTTTCTTTTCTGTGTCTCATCAAAACATGGACATCATGGATGTACTGAAAAAGGCTGCTTCCTGTGATATGTGCCTAACCGATGAGGAGTTGGAGGACCTCAATGCCTGTCCTGTGGCCTGCAGTTTGACCACATTTAGAAAGAGAACTTTGATCCTGTGTTGCCAGTCTCTTCTACTCACTTTGTCAAGATTGTCATTATTCAGCTTTTTTAGATCTAAAGTTTCAAAGGCACTTTTCTTAAATTCTCTCATACATACATGCATACATGCACATTTTCCACAAGGTAGACTTGACCATGATTGTAAACCTGCTCAACAGCTCTGTACCTGAACGTCAAGAATTGACACCACCTTGCATAACTTTTAATGTGAAGGAAATGTCTTCCTTTGGAAATTTGTGCCAATTTGGGACTTCACCAATCCAAAACCGAACAATTCCTCTTTGTGATGGCTTTTAACTGAACGAGTCCATGATCTCCAAGGACGTACATTTCTTCTGCTCAATCTTTCAGACATTTGATACCAGAAATCAACCTAAGGAATATTTTTGACATTTTGAACAAAACTATTTCTGGGATGTGGAAGTGATTTTGGTTTTGAGATTCACGCATTATTCATATGTATGTATAACAGTTGTTTATCATGTTCTCTTGCAGTGGACATATTTACGTGTCATTTAAAAATACATTTTATTTCCAAAACCTTAAATTATCATTAACAAAGGTGAAGAAATGATCTAATAGGATCAGTTGTCATCTCTCACTCAGAGATGATGATGTTAGGCTAGCAGAGGCAGTCAGGGACCTGTGTGTGTGTGTGTGTGAGATCCCTGGCTATGGCAGGGTGTGGGTTTCTCTAACACTCTCTTCTCTTATTGCACAGTATGAGGAACGCTAGTGGGCTGTCCGCTGCTGACCTGGCCCATGCCCAGGGGTTTCACGAGTGTGCTGAGATACTATCCAATGCCCAGAACCTGCAGCGGTACCAGAACCTGACCCAGCTTAATGGCTTTGGTCTGAACGGTGCCATCCAGAACGGAGGCCACTCCCACCCTCTCATTCAAGGGCGGAGCCTCCTTAACGGGGCACCAAATAGAAAGAGGTCGTTTGATAACATGGAAGACAATCAAATCAAGAAGGCCAGAACTGAAGGTTAGGTTTTTGCATTTGTTAGCATTTTTTATACTTTATAAAAAATAACCTAATCAAACCTGGGAGGAGATTATAAATGTTTTTCATGACTTTCCATAATTATACGTGATAAAGCATCAAGTGTCAAAACCTCATAAAATCCTGTTGTAAAACCATGATTAACCTTTGAGTGCTGGCCTATTGAGAATCTGGTTGTATACATTATTGTGCAGCGTTACAATGAGCAGTATGAAGAAGGGGATGGGAGGGGACTTGCCTGTGGCTGCTTGCCAGGCCTCTGATGTTGGCATGTGTAAATGTATGGCTTGTTTTATTGGACTTCTGCAAACTCTGGAGTAGAATTGTGAGTGGTTGCCAGGAAGTTGATTGACGCTGCAGGGTATCAGGTAATGGGGAAGTGGATGATTATTGCTGAATGAAGCTTACAATTGGGCTTTGGACTCACTGAGTAAGTTTGATTATTCTAGCATGCTAAATTGCAGTCTCCCCTTATGCCCAGGCAGCTGTGCATGATGGAATGACCTCTGGGCCTGTAGGGTTTTCTGCCCTGTATGTTGTGTTCTCATCTAGTCCTGTTCTTGATGGTAGTTCAACACGCTCATCCACTGCTCTCACCAGGTCTGTGCCTGCCGCTGGGGATGCTGAACGGGAATGGGTTGGTCTGCGGTGTCGGAGAGGTACTGATGGAGAGCATGCACCAGGAGAGTATGGAGTCAGCAGCGCCGCCGGCAGTGAGCTCAGGTGGGCCAGGACCCTTTGCGTTTGGGATGAATGGGTCTGCGCCGGTGCCAGGCCTGGTGGGCCAGGGGGGAGTGGAGGTGTCTACCCCAGCCGCTAAGGAGCTGGAGATCTTCACTGTGGCCTCCATGCAGATCCCCTGTCGCTGCACTAACTCCTACGCCTACCTGTAGAGGCCTTAGTGTGTTGAGTAAGAGTGTTGACCCTCCTAGTGGTTGTATCTTGGTAGAATGTCCACCAGGCCCTCTGGCCATGTTTTCCAACAGATGGCATTACTTTCTTTGGCATGGTATTGTTGGGTTTTTGGCATGGTCATGTTGGGTTTTTGGCATGGTAATGTTGGGTTTTTGGCATGGTAATGTTATACTCTTGCGGTTCTAAAAATATGGGTGTAAATAACTTGTATTGTACACATTGTACATACATGTTATGAAAAACATTGCCTTGCTACCATAATCGCTAGAGAAACATGAGTTTTTTGTGTTTTGTTTTAATGGTAGCTTTGAATGATACACAATATTCTTGTTAAAAAATCTCTTGTGTTTTTGGCAAAGCCTCTTTTAGGATGAGTGAATTCTGTTTTGCACAATTATCCTTTCACCGCCCCTACATTGCACAATGTTAACTGTAATAACGTTGTCAAATGATAATTACAGTTCTTTAATGTAGAAACGCCCACACCTTGGGTACAATGTACTGAAACAAGCCTCAGTTTATGGAGAAGGTTAGACTTCAAGTCATTGAGGCTGCACTGACGTTTCCCTCTGCATCATGAATATGCAATGACAGCATTCTGCCCTTTTATGATGATGAGTTAGACAGTGATGTGTTTACTGAGTACTGTATTTAGTGGTGCCATTGTGACGCTGCTCCGCCCAATAAGGGGCAACAGACAGAATTTGTCCATCTCATGTCAGAATGAAGAGGCCACTAGAGAATGTTCCTACCCTCAGTGTAATAAGATGAAGCATATTTTGTTTTATTAGTTAAATTTTCCCCTCTGAGAAACATTTGTATTAACTCTTGTCTTGTAGCTATAAAGCTATTTAGTTTTTTTTTTTTATACAAGAACTCTTATGCCAAAGCATATCTTTACATAAATATATAGAGTACATAAACCTTCGCTATGCAGCTTTTCTATGTTATGTGAGCTTTTAGGTATGTCCAAGGTGCTATTTGAACTGACACTGTCCTGTTCGCTAGCAGACTGTAGACTTTGGTTCTGTTAGACACTTCTAGTGCCCCTTCTCTTTCTGATTTTCTAGCAGAGGACTTTGTACTCTTTTCTGTATAGCCTAGTACCTATTGTGTGTGTGGTTGAAAATGGTGTAAGTTTATCTTGACTGTTTTTCAAGTGTTGGCTTGTTTTGTTGTATTATAATGTACTATTACTTTGCTAACTTCACTAATGTCAAAAGTTAAATGTTGATAAATGAGTGTGATTAGTAGTGCTACCATTTTCACGAAACAAGGGGAAGCTACTCTTTCCTAAGGCTGGAAATCGTTTGAGGGAAAAAAAGGAACCTTCGTAAATATATTGTTCACAAACTTAAAATCCCTCCTCCCATCCATCTGCTTCATACATGAAGGACAATTGTTCTGTCAAGGAATCTGCCCTGCACTACTATTTGGTTTGTACAGAATCACAAATGTTAATGAGTAGATTGCATTTATTAGAGCTTCT
Source organism: Oncorhynchus nerka (assembly GCF_034236695.1). Classification (NCBI taxonomy): domain Eukaryota; kingdom Metazoa; phylum Chordata; class Actinopteri; order Salmoniformes; family Salmonidae; genus Oncorhynchus; species Oncorhynchus nerka. Next base: position 68,041,576 of record NC_088398.1, on the reverse strand, counting down.
GATGCTCAGTGTTGAGTAGTTTTGTATACTTTTAAACTCATTAAATGTTCATTCCTTTGAGTAACATGATGGTGGCTTTGTTTTTTTTTTGTGTACATGAGAAAGAATCTCAACATTGGTCTGAACACACTGAGGAGTAATCTATTTCATCTTTCAATTGAAGTGCCCTGAATGACTGGGAGGTTTGGTGCCCTCTAGTGATATTGAGATAGCTGGGCAGGCCCTCAGTTGTGCTGTCTTGTTTCTAACAGGCTGACTACGTGGCGCGAGCGTTGCAAAATAATTTCAGAAATCTATATTATTCAATTATTGCACTTACAATGCTCCCTCGCGCCAACGAGCATCTGCGTTGCCAAGGGCTAAAATAGACGTCAAGTTCTATTTGTGATGCAGATTGCGCTGCAAGTCCTGCCTCTCCCATCTTCTCATTGGTTTATAGAAGCAGGTACCCACCCACGTGCCATCTCCTCGGTTATACCCACGTGGGTGACTGAAAGACGAACAAGGTCAGTGGCGGTAATGGGTTACCGAGGTCAAACCGGTAACCCAACTGCGCACGTGCGCTATCATGCTAGCTTGTATTTTGGCCCCCCACACCAAACGTGATCACGACACGCAGGTTAAAATATCAAAACAAACTCTGAACCAATTACATTAATTTTGGGACAGTTCAAAAAGCATGAAACATTTATGGCAATTTAGCTTGTTAGCTTGCACTTGCTAGCTAATGTGTCCTATTTAGCTAGCTTGCTGTAGCTAGCTAATTTGTCCTGGGATATAAACCTTGAGTTGTTATTTTACCTGAAATGCACAAGGTCCTCTACTCCAACAATTAATCCACACAAAACGGTCAACCAACTCGTTTCTAGTCATCTATCCTAGGATTTTTATTCTCTTGACTTTTTTTATTGCGATTGGCAATGTTCATAAATGAGGTGCATTACCGCCACCGACCTCGTTCGTCTTTCAGTCACCCACGTGGGTATAACCGAGGAGATGGCACGTGGGTACCTGCTTCTGTAAACCAATGAGAAGATGGGAGAGACAGGACTTGCAGCGCAATCTGCATCACAAATAGAACTGACTTCTATTTTAGCCCCTTGGCAACGCAGATGCTTGTTGGCGCGAGGGAGCATTGTAGGTGCAATAATTGAATAATATAGATTTCTACATTTATTTTGCAATGCTATCACCCGCGATGCAAGCGGTGTAGTCAGCCTGTTAGGATATGCCCCATTACAGCAAGTGGTGGCAGCATGTTAACTTCTTGTTTCTAGGACTATATGATTGTCTCATTGAAATTATCTTAAGCATGGTGTTTTATGAGGTTGTCGTCTATGTTGACATCTATAAGGGACTTTGATCGTCTCATCTTGCCTGAACCAATGGGAGTGGGGAAGGGGGAGAAACTAGGGAAGTGTGCCAAGGAGGAGCAGTGATTGGTGTGTCAATATAACCAGGAAGAGTACAGTGAATCAGGATGTGACCCAGTGCAATCAAGTAGAAGGGTGAAGGATAACGAGGTTATGTAAAATTTTCTGTAACCCATTTGGCAACCTATTGATTTGAATTCCTGCATAGGTTGAGTCACAGGTTTATAGTTTCTGAAATGTTATTCTCTAAGGGGAATAGTTGTGCAAAACAAAATCAAATCGTATATATTTGCTTATCTCTTTAAGTATGAAGTTGTGGCCCTGTACTGGCAAACACAGTATTTGAAATCATTTTGACCGGGTGTCTCATTTCCAATGGCAGGTGACCCTCTAGAAGCAGGTTTAGGGTGTGAGGGGATCCCCTTAAACAGGCACTGCCCCCCAACACACCTGAATGGGTGTGACTCTTCCATCACCCCTGCCGACATCGTCCCCCACCACCTCTACAGGGATGCAGCAGAGCACATGGTTGCCACTGGTAATGCGGGCAGCCAGGTGGAACACCAGACATCGGTGAAGGCAGAGCAGCAGTACAACCATCAGCAGTATAACCATGCCCTGTTCAGCACCATGCTCCTCTACCATGGCTCCTAGGGTGGAAGGATCCCGTTGTCAGGCCATCCCTCGGTTTGCCTGTCATTTATGCTTGATGTAAGCAAGCATTCATACGCCTTAAAACCATGAAGTGTGTTGAGTGGCTGCTTCTTTATATGGTCATTGTGTAGTTTATTTATGTTAAGGGAAGGGCCATCTCTCCTGAAGGGGAGTGTTTACTTTTCAGTTTATGGATATGAAATGTTCTGTAAAACAGTCACTTGTTTCGTGATACCTTTTTGTGATGTGAAAAGTGGATTTTGAGTGGCTAAAGAAAAAGCTACAGTTAAGGCATATAATGCATTCTCTTTATTTTCAACTTAATGTTTATACATCTGTTTGTTCAGTTATCCTCGGGTCAAAACTAGCCTGAATGTAAAGGAAAGTGTTATGTCAGATGTCTCAAATGAGATGGGTTTTTCTGAGTAATGAAATGATGCCTCAACCTTTGAAACCCTTGTTTGTTTGAAGAATGTCTGTTAACTATGAGGCAGGTTTTGTTTTGTCATCGTTCATCTGTATCCTGATAAATTAAATGACCTAAAAGCACATTGAGATGTGATTATTCTTCTAATTGTCAGGAGATGTAACTGTATGCACTAATGGATGGGGAACAATACAGTATGCTATGACATTGAAATACAGATAGGATATTCAACAACAAAAATGAATGAACTACTATCCTGTATTATTTATGCCTCATCTATTTCCTCCCATAGTTTATTCAATAAGTAAACTGAAATTGAACTTCCAAATTGTACACATGGGATTGGAATTTCAATGTACTTTTTGTACTGAGTGAAGTGACCCTGGGTGCTCTGGACCCTCTGTTGGATTGCATATGACATGACCCATTTGTTAAATAATGGGTTTGAGTTGTACTCAATGCACCTGTACTTACTGCAACAAGTCCCCGTGTTTGCATAGTGAGTGTTATTCAACACCATTTGACCACCCAGGTGCCTGGCAACTGCACGGGAACACTGCAGGCAATGGATTTATGCTCTGTCCCCGTGCATGTGTGTCCTGGCTGACATGCGCAGTGTGGTCTAGGCCTCCATAATGGGACAAATCGACATCTCTTTTATATGTACACTGAACCAAAATATAAACAGTGTTGTAAAGTGTTGGTCTCATGTTTCATGAGATGAAATAAAAGATCCCAGAAATGTTCCATATGGACAAAAAACATTGCTCTCAGATTTTGTGCAAAAATGTGTTTACATCCCTGCTAGTGAGCATTTCTCCTTTGCCAAGATAATCCATCCACCTGACAGGTGTGGTATATCAAGAAGCTGATTAAACAACATTTTTATTCATTTATTAAACATTTTTATTTCACCTTTATTTAACCAGGTAGGCCAGTTGAGAATAAGTTCTCATTTACAACTGCGACCTGGCCAAGATAATGCAAAGCAGTGCGACAAAAACAGAGTTACACATGGGATAAACAATCGTACAGTCAATAATACAATAGCAAAATTTGTAAACAGTGTGTGCAAATGAAGTAAAGAGGTAAGGCAATAAATAGGCCAATAGTGGCAAAGTAATTACAATTTAGCAATTTACACTGGAGTGATATGTGCAGATGAGGATATGCAGGTAGAAATACTGGTGTGCAAAAGAGCAGAAAAACAAAACAAATATGGGGATGAGGTAGGTAGTTGGTTGGATGGGCTATTTACAGATGGGCTGTGTACAGCTGCAGCTCTGTAGTAAGCTGCTCTGACAGCTGACGCTTAAAGTTAGTGAGGGAGATATAAGTCTCCAACTTCAGAGATTTTTGCAGTTCGTTCCAGTCATTGGCAGCAGAGAACTGGAAGGAAAGGAGGTCAAAGTAGATGGCTTCGGGGACGACCAGTGAAATATACCTGCTGGAGCTCGTGCTACAGGTGGGTGTTGCTATGGTGACCAGTGAGCTGAGATAAGGCGGAGCTTTACCTAGCAAGGACTTCTAGATGACCTGGAGCCAGTGGGTTTGGCGACGAATATGTAGCGAGGACCAGCCAACGAGAGCATACAGGTCACAGTGGTGGGTAGTATATGGGGCTTTGGTGACAAACGGATGGCACTGTGATAGACTACATCCAATTTGCTGAGTAGAATGTTGGAGGCTATTTTGTAAATGACATCGACGAAGTCGAGGATCGGTAGGATAGTCAGTTTTACGAGGTTATGTTTGGCAGCATGAGTGAAAGAGGCTTTATTGCGAAATAGTAAGCTGATTCTAGATTTAACTTTGGATTGGAGATGCTTAATGTGAGTCTGGAAGGAGAGTTTACAGTCTAACCAGACACCTAGGTATTTGTAGTTGTCCACATATTCTAAGTCAGAACCGTCCAGAGTAGTGATGCTGGACAGGCGGGCAGGTGCGGGCAGCAATCGATTGAAGAGCATACATTTTGTTTTACTAGCATTTAAGAGCAGTTGGAGGCCACGGAAGGAGTGTTGTATGGCGTTGAAGCTCGTTTGGAGGTTTGTTAACCCAGTGCCCAAAGAAGGGCCAGATGTATACAGAATGGTGTCACCTGCGTAGATGGATCAAAGAATCACCCGCTGCAAGAGCGACATCATTGATATATACGGAAAAAGAGTCGGCCCGAGAACTGAACCCTGTGGCACCCCCATAGAGACTGCCAGAGGTCCGGACATCAGGCCCTCCAATTTGACACTGAACTCGGTCAGAGAAGTAGTTGGTGAATCAGGTGAGGCAGTCATTAGAGAAACCAAGGCTGTTGAGTCTGCCGATAAGAATGCGGTGATTGACAGAGTCGAAAACCTTGGCCAGGTCGATGGAGATGGCTGCACATTACAGTCTTTTATCGATGGCGGTTATGATATCGTTTAGGACCTTGAGCGTAGCTGAGGTACACCCGTGACCAGCTCGGAAACCAGATTGCATAGTGTGAAGGTACGGTGGGATTCGAAATGGTCGGTGATCTGTTTGTTCACTTGGCTTTGAAAGACCTTAGAAAGGCAGGGTAGGATAGATATAGGTCTGTAACAGTTTGGGTCTAGAGTGTCTCCCCCTTTGAAGGGGGGGGGGTGGATGACCGCGGCCGCGTTCCAATCTTTAGGAAGTGATCATTACACAGCTGCACCTTGTGCTGGGGACAATAAAAGGCCACTAAAATGTGCAGTTTTGTCACAACACAATGACACAGATGCGGGCGAGCGGTTTTCTGATGTCAACGTTGTGAACAGAGTGCCCCATGGTGGTGTGGGGTTATGGTATGGGCAGGCATAAGCTACAGACAATAAACACAATTGCATTTTATCGATGACATTTTGAATGCACAGAGATACTGTGACGAGACCCTGAGTCCTATTGTCGTGCCATTCATCCACCACCATCATCTCATGTTTTAGCATGATAATGCACGCCCCCATGTCGCAAGGATCTGTAAACAATTCCTGGAAGCTGAAAATGTCCCAGTTCTTCCATGGCCTGCATGTACGACAACTTCGCACAGCCATTGAAGATGAGTGGGACAACATTCCACAGGCCACAATCAACAGCCTGACCAACTCGATGCAAAGGAGATGTTTCACGCTACATGAGGCAAATGGTGGTCACATCGGAGGGACTGTTGTCCGGTCCTCTGACAGTCTCTATGGTGTGCCACAGGGTTCAATTCTCGGGTCGACTCTCTTAACTGTATACATCAATGATGTTGCTCTTGCTGCTGGTGATTCTCTGATCCACCTCTACGCAGACGACACCATTCTGTATACTTCTGGCCCCTCCTTGGACACTGTGTTAACTAATCTCCAGACGAGCTTCAATGCCATACAACTCTCCTTCTGTGGCCTCCAACTGCTCTTAAACGCAAATAAAACTAAATGCATGCTATTCAATCGATCACTGCCTGCACCTGCCCGCCCGTCCAGCATCACTACTCTGGACGGCTCTGACATAGAATACGTGGACAACTACAAATACCTGGGTGTCTGGTTAGACTGTAAACTCTCCTTCCAGACTCACATTAAGCATCTCCAATCCAAAATTTAATTTAGAATCAGCTTCCTATATCGCAACAAAGCATCCTTCACTCATGCTGCCAAACATACCCTCGTAAAACTGACCATCCTACTGATCCTCGACTTCGGCGATCATCTATAAAATAGCCTCCAACACTTTACTCAACAAACTGGATGCGGTCTATCACAGTGCCATCCGTTTTGTCACCAAAGCCCCATACACTACCCACCATTGTGGCCTGTACGCTCTCGTTGGTTGGCCCTCGCTTCATACTCGTTGCCAGATCCACTGGCTCCAGGTCATCTACAAGTCTCTGCTAGGTAAAGCCCCGCCTTATCTCAGCTCACTGGTCACCATAGCAGCACCCACTCGTAGCACGCGCTCCAGCAGATATATCTCACTGGTCGTCCCCAAAGCCAATTCCTCCTTTGGTCGTCTTTCCTTCCAGTTCTCTGCTGCCCATGACTGGAACGAATTGCAAAAATCTCTGAAGCTGGAGACTCACATCTCCCTCACCAGCTGTCAGAGCAGCTTACAGATAACTGCACCTGTACATAGCCCATCTGTAAACAGCCCATCTATCTACCTACCTCATCCCCATACTGGTATTTATTTATTTTGCTCCCCAGTATCTCTACCTGCACATTCATCTTCTGCCAATCTACCATTCCAGTGTTTAATTGCTATATTTTAATTACTTCGCCACCATGGCCTATTTATTTCCTTAACTTACCTCATTTGCACTCACTGTATATAGACTTTTTGTTTTCTTTTGTTCTACTGTATTATTGACTGTATGTTTTGTTTATTCCATGTGTAACTCTGTGTTGTTGTATGTGTCGAATTGCTACGCTTTATCAGGTCACAGTTGCAAATGAGAACTTGTTCTCAACTAGCCTACCTGGTTAAATAAAGGTTAAATAAAATAAATAAAACATCAGATACTGACTGGTTTTCTGATCCACACCCCCTTTTTTGTGACAAAAGATGGATATTGTTGCATGTTGAGTTTATTTTGTTCAGTATAATTCCCTTGGTACTAGTATGATTCTCCTGACATGTTCAGAACTTATGATCACACACCACAGGACAGAAAGAATACAGGTAAGATTGCATAACAGAATGCAACAATATGCAGGCAGCTATAATATGTTGTACTGAACTGCTACCGAATAGTTGGATGCATAGAGCGATTTACTCATTTGCCAAGCACTATTTGCCTTTAAATGTAACTAGGCAAGTCAGTTAAGAACAAATTCGTATTTACAATGATGGCCTACACCGGCCAAACCCGGACGATGCTGGGCCAATTGTGCGCCGCCCTATTGGACTCCCCAGCACGGCCGGTTGTGATACAGCCTGGAACAAAACAGTACATTTATTTGTAATACCTTTACATAATTTAGTTTACGATGTCTACTCCGGAAAGAAGATTTTGATCTCTCCATATACTGTTCACGTGTGCGAACACCCGTTTGTCAGCTGTCGCCCAGGCCTGGCCGACCTTGATCGCTGGACATTTATTGACCTCATTGTACAAACACCACGTCATTGTAACCACGCCCCCCGTCAAACACGATCTCAGAGCCAAAGGACAAAAAAGAAAAATAGGGTGAGACTATGTAATTGGACACGTATTAAACATTGTTTTTTGATACATCATACGCCATTCAATTCACACACTTAAGGAAGAAGTAACACATTCAAGGGAAAATACATTAAAAGCTAAATTATCTAATGTATCGTTTTACTTAAGAAGAATACACAAAATACGTCGCCTATTTGCTGAAGTGGTATCGCCTAATAAACCACGCACTAGCGGCTAGGGTAGGAGGATAGGATTTCAGAGGCGACAGCGAAAAAGGAACTGAATGTTGTTGTAAACACAACATTAACCAGTTAGCTATATTATAAATACATTTAGTGTAAACAAAGCAGTACATTTATTTGTATTACCTTTATATATATTTAGTTTACGATGTCTACTCCTGCAAGAAGACGACTGATGAGAGATTTTAAGCGGTGAGTTGAACATTTTTCACGGTTAATGATATGCCTGAAGCTAGCTTGTCAGCTAAGGGTACTTGGCTAGCTTGCTAACGCGACCAAGTCATCCAGCCGTCTATTTGATATTTGGTGTTTTATTTAGTTTAACAAATTTGCTATGTTGCCTTTGAAAATAGCGAATGCTTTACACAACAGTCTGCCGCTAAAGTCGACCCATTAGCGACTTATTTCGTCAGCAAGCTAGTTTGCTTACAAGACTTGACTAGCCAGCTAACGTTACTCTGCTAGCTAAGAAAACAACTCGCTCTCCAAGGCACCATAGTTAACTCGCAAACGAAACTGAGTTAAATTAACTAGATGTCATAAAATTACTCAGGATGTGTTTAATATTTCGAGGGATATTTTTTTGCGACATTCTTGAACTTCATATCAAACCATGCATAACGTTTATGAATACGACTGACTTTTAGCTAAACACGAATCTAGGGTTTCTGCATTGGTTGATAATATTGCAAGTAAATTAAGAGTACACTAATTCAGTAATGTTGTAATATACTACAGCTATCAGTTTGAAAATAGGGCTAACAGTTGCTTAAGTTAGGTAGCAAGTAATTTGAAACGTGGAAGTTGTTTCTTTTCCTCGGACCCCATAGGCTACAAGAAGACCCTCCGGCTGGTGTCAGTGGTGCCCCTTCCGAAAACAACATCATGGTGTGGAATGCAGTCATATTCGGGTAAGACGATAAAGCGCAACCGGTCCGATGTGCACATTCAGACTGTGTTCTCTGTCACAGATGTTCAGTACAAATATTACATTAACACCTAGCAAAATATCTACTCATAAGGAGCCTAGCGTTACCTTCAATCCTTAAGATCCAAGGACCGTGTGTTAATTTCAGTGGTAACAGTAGACTGGCCGAGAAAACAGCCAAATACTCAATTTGTAAACGTGAATCGAGTCGACTGAATCGAGTTCAATAAATATGAAGCCCTTTACGTTCATATCACAAGTATTAATGCAAAAAACAAAACACTGTTTTAACCGGTTTTATCACAGTTGCAGCCGACAGTATTTTTCAGTGACAACACGTTTCTGGCTGCCTTTCGTTATACACAGGTGTTCCGCGCATGCTAAAGAGCTAAGTACCACAAGTTGTCGCTCTGTCTAACCTGTTATGGATCATGCGCATTTTCGCAGCTTTTTGTTAACCTCTTGCTCCTACTGAGACGCTTGCGTCCCATCCAGAACTCTGGAAATGCAAATGCGCTACGCTAAATGCTAATAGTATTAGTTAAAACTCAAACGTTAATTAAAATACACATGCAGGGTATTGAATTAAAGCTACACTCGTTGTGAATCCAGGCAACAAGTCAGATTTTTAAAATGCTTTTCGGCGAAAGCATGAGAAGCTATTATCTGATAGCATGTAACACCACAAAAGACCCGCAGGGGACGTAAACAACATCATTAGCATATTCGGCGCTACACAAACCGCACAATAAAATAGAAAACATTCATTACCTTTGACCATCTTCTTTGTTGGCACTCCTAGATGTCCCATAATCACTATTGGGTCTTTTTTTCGATTAAATCGGTCCATATATAGCCTAGATATCGTTATATGTAGACTGTGTGATCAACGAAAAAAAACAGCGTTTCATAACGTAACGTCATTTTTTAAAATTCAAAAAGTCGACGATAAACTTTCACAAAACACTTCGAAATACTTTTGTAATGCAACTTTAGGTATTAGTAAACGTTAATAAGCGATCAAATTAATCACAAGACGAAGTATATTCTATAGCTGTCCGTCTGGAAAAATGTCCGGCTAGAAACTCAACCAAAATATCCGGTCCTAGACCTGAAGAACTGCGCTGCCTTGCATCTGTTTGACCAAGAAACAAATCGTAGGCAAATGACAAGACTCTAGACACTGTGTGGAAGCTGTAGGTACTGCAACCTCAGCCTCATTGTGGTTCACCTTTATCAATGGGTTCAAGTCGCGCAGCAATATATTTTTCCATTTTCAGTGATCAGTTTTTCCTGCGCTTTCCGATGAAACGCACGTTATGTTATAGCCACAGCCGTGATTTAACCAGTTTTATAAACGTCTGAGTGTTTTCTATCCACACATACTAATCATATGCATATACTATATTCCTGGCATGAGTAGCAGGACACTGAAATGTTGCGCGATTTTTAACAGAATGTTCAAAAAAGTAGGGGGTAGGAGTAACAGGTTAAACATCGCGCAACATTTCAGTGTCCTGCTACTCATGCCAGGAATATAGTATATGCATATGATTAGTATGTGTGGATAGAAAACACTCTGCCGTTTCTAAAACTGGTTAAATCACGGCTGTGACTATAACAGAACGTGCGTTTCATCGAAAAGCGCAGGAAAATCTGATCACTGAAAATGGGAAAATATATCCATGCGCCACTTGAACCTATTGTTGAATGGGAACCACATTAAATGGGGCCGAGGTTGCAATACCTACAGCTTCCACACGATGTCAACAGTCTTGTCATTTGCCTAGGATTTGTTTCTTGGTCAAACGGACACGAGGCAGCGCATTTCTTCCGGTCTCCGACAGGATGTTTTGGTTGAGAAATATTTGGACATGATATCAGGACGTGGAGCTATTGAATATACATCGCCCCGTGATCATTTTGATAGATTATTAACGTTTACTAATACCTAAAGTTGCATTACAAAAGTATTTCGAAGTGTTTTGTGAAAGTTTATAGTCGACTTTTTTAATTTAAAAAAATGACGTGGCGTTATAAAACTCAGTTTTTTTCCTTGATTACACAGTCTTCATAGATCGATATCTAGGCTATATATGGACCGATTTAATCGAAAAAAAGACCCAATAGTGATGTTTATGGGACATCTAGGAGTGCCAAGAAAGAAGCTCGTCAAAGGTAATGAATGTTTTATATTTTATTTCTGCGTTTTGGGTAGCGCCGGCTACCGCAAAATCTGTCGTTTTAGGTGACGTCCAGTACTTTGGGGTTGCATGCTATCAGATAATAGCTTCTCATGCTTTCGCCGAAAAGCATTTGACAAATCTGACTTGGTGGATAGATTCACAACGAGTGTAGCTTTAATTCAGTACCTTGAATGTGTGTTTTAATGAAAGTTTGAGTTTTATCAAAAACTATACGTGGCGCTCTTGAAATTTCCGCTGATTTGATCCCCGCAGCGGGAGCTAGTCCCTATTAAGTAAACACAGGCTCTAACATGGAGCTATGGCGGTGTGGGAATTCTAACCCTATAAAGGTGTGTGTCTATTTGTGTTTTTCTCGCTGATATGAAAGATAGTCCTTATGCTCCCAAAATGGTAGCACAAGTGATGCATGTTAATGTTCAGACCTAGCGCCAGGGCTCTTAACAAAACTCCCCTGTACAGAAGACGCCTTCTTCCAATGACTCTTATGTGTAATATCATGGAACTGGGTGAGAGTCATGGTAAAGGACTATGTAACACCATGCTCCATCAGCAAATATTGCTGAGTTTGGGTTCTGAAACAGCCTTTGCTAGTTATTGGTCATTCTGTGAGAGCCAGGTCATGTCGAGACCTTTTTAGGCCAATGATACCAACAATTAAGTGAATTATCTGCTCATTGTAATGTTCCTTCATCTGTATAACTTATTTATGGGGAACTGACACATTAATATTTCATGCACACACAAACTTAACATATTTATTTCCCTTTACAGCCCAGAAGGGACACCTTTTGAGGATGGTGAGTACAGCACTCTACACCCCATTCTTTCTATTTGCATACTCTGTGCAGTTAAGGTTTGTGTGACATTGTTGATTTGATAAATTCCACATGAAGTAGGCTAGAGCAGTCAATCATCAACTCCCTGTTTTATCTAACAGTGTTATTGCAGATAATGCAACAGCTGTAATTGCAAAAACACGTTTCTAACATTCTTGGTTGCGTGATATTAGCCGTGGTTCTAATTCATATTTCCCTCCATCTTTTATATGTTCCAGGCACATTTAAGCTCACTGTTGAGTTCACAGAAGAATACCCCAACAAACCCCCCACAGTGAGATTTGTGTCAAAGATGTTTCATCCAAATGGTATGTTGTCACAACGAAAGTAGCAAAACATTCCGATAATGATTAGTATTGCCTACAAAGATTAACACTATTTTTACCCTTCCATTTTATTTAGTGTATGCAGATGGGAGTATATGTCTGGACATTCTACAGAATCGATGGAGTCCAACCTATGACGTATCATCCATTCTTACCTCAATCCAGGTAGACACATTTATCATGTTTTCCATGCATCCTCCTGTCAACATTTAGTCCTACTGCGACGGAGCAGAGATAAGCCACAACAGACCTTAGACTTTCCATACTGAAGTGCCATGGTGCATATTCCTACTGTTATGCCAAACTCCGTGTGCTGTAGAATGCCTGTCTCATTTACTCTGTTGGCCTATCACCCCTCTCTCCCTTCCCTTCCCTCCTTCCAGTCCCTGCTAGACGAACCAAACCCCAACAGTCCGGCCAACAGTCAGGCGGCCCAGCTTTACCAGGAAAACAAGAGGGAGTACGAGAAGCGTGTGTCGGCCATTGTAGAACAAAGCTGGAGGGACAGTTGACCAGACCCTCTCCCTTCTGTCCTCCTCTGTCCCCAGCACTGCGCTGTGTGTGACTCGAGTTCTAGTGGAGTACATCTTCATTTAGTTTTTCTTTTTAAGCTTTTATGCACTTTACCTCTCCCTTCCCTTGTAGAACCTCTTTTTTTCTGACACGCTTGGAGTGATTGTATTTTTTATTTTTTTTGTATTTTCCCCTCATATTTTGGCCTATCGGGACGTATGTGCTGAATCTTGCCTTTGCCACTACGCTCTTCAATTGAGGACCATTTTTGGATATCAATTACCTTGCCTCATCCCTTCACTGAAACAAATGAGTTGGACTAATTTGTTTAAAGTTTGGAAGAAATATCAATTATGATAACCTAGCTTGTAGGTTCCTTCTTTGGTGTGCTCCCCTTAATTTATATCAAGCTAATTTTACAAAGCAGCATCTGAGCTATCAAGCTCTACCTTTCTTTGGACAATTGCTGCCCGTGTTCATCCTAAACACCCTGATTGAGAATCAGACCCACAAGCTTAACCCATGTCTTTGCTGTGTTGTGAGCTCTGTTACATGCATGACAGTGAGTGCATTCATGTTGTTCAGTACCCTCAATGTATATAGGAAAACATACATCTGGATTTATGTACAGATTTTGCACTGGTTGTTCATGTCATTTTTTCCAGCACTTGTAAATAAAGGCAAAACTACCTTTACTTTGACCGTAGTACTGTTTCTCTTGGATACCGACAGTAAACCATGTGCTCCCTACAGTATTCATCAATCCATTCTATATTTAGCTTTGTGGCAAATAATGTGATATCAGTGATCTGTGAAACTAGCTTCAAAGTTCATGCATCTGTTAACACTATTGAGGCAAACCTTAATGAGAACTCCACATCTAAAACCAATCACAATTGCAGAACCGCATGGAGTGATTGTGTACACAACACCAAATGACACGAGTTGTTGCTTTGCTATTTTTGACTGGCAGTATGCAAAGATCAGAGGGGGATATGTCATTTGCAGAACCCCTTGGTAAGGATTTTAGGCTAGGTTTCTATATGATGTAAATACTTTTGATTTAATACTACCGTTGGACGAGATACATTTAATTCACCTTACTGGTGTCAAGTGAAAGTCCCCATGAACACAGGCCCATTGCCAAGGGGATTTGATGTCACGCACTCCATAAAACATTTTCAACTTAAGAGATGATTAAGTGTCTACAATGCATTTTGCTAGGGCAGTCCTATCAGTAATGGCACTTCAAGCAAAGGGCAGTCACATCTCAGATACACACAAAGACAATTCAACAGGAAGTTCATTGCACAATCTTGGATGAATTTTTTTATTTGTTCGGAAGAGCATTAAGGTTGCATGCATGATACAGCAACGTCAACAATCATTGGTGTGGCTATTTGATAAAATAATCTATTACATTATACTGTATCTGTCGTGAACCAGAATGTCCATCTTCCAGTACAGCATTTACTAAAATAAGTCCCTCTTTCCAATTCATTTTCAAACAGCATTGGGAGTAGAAAAAAACTAACCTAGCATGACAATGTCCACTGGGCTAGGTAGAGAAGCTACCTGTTGTAGGCCCTTTCCTTCTTCGCCCTCTCTAGGGCCTTGTCCATTGTCTTCTCATTCTCGCCCCTGCATTTGGGGCAGAACCACTTCCCCTTGGGCTTGTGATGTAGCGCCACACAGGAGAAGTGGAACCACTCGATGAGACACTCGTCGTTATCACAGCCAATCATCTCGCCGTAGGATACCTGTTCACACAGGCAGTAAGTGGGCTCGTCTGGGTCGATGGGCAGGTCTAGGGGTGACACCTCCCTCTCTGACTTGCCCTTTGACCTCTTCTTCTTCTTGGACGACAACGTTTTGGCCCTCTTCTCTCTGGGCACCCCCATGGCCACCTCATCCACATGACCCATGCTTCCATAGCTCTCCCAATTCTCTCCGCTTTTCTGCCGCCGTGACCGTTTCCCGCCAGACTTGTCCCCCCCGCCGACTGAGCACGGTGTCACCTCGTCACGCCTCTTGTCATGGTGACCAGCTTTGCCCGGAGTTGTTTCTGCCGACGGCGCTATGGAGGCTGCGGTCGTTGTCATGGCAGTTGATGTGGGTACATGGGTATCAGGGTTCTCCTTGGAGGCGTGGAGGAGCTCAGAATGCCAGTCCACCTGTCTGCTACAGTTGTCCACCAACTCCACCTGGAACAGTACAGAGTGAGTATGTGTGTGTATATATATATTTTAAACACTGTGGATTTTGATCAGTGAGGTGACATGCAGTACCAGTCAAAAGTTTGGATAACCCACTCAATTCCAGTTTTTTTTTTTTTTTTACATTGTAGAATAAGACCAACTATGAAATAACACATATGGAATCATGTAGTAACCAATTTCTTTTTTTTACATCAAAATATATTTGAGATTCTTCAAAGTAGCCACCCTTTGCTTTGGACAATATTGGCAACCTCTCAACAAGGTTAATGAGGTAGTTAACTGGAATGAATTTCAATTAACAGGTGTGCCTTGTTAGTTAATTTGATCCAATCAGTTGTTGCGACAAGATAGGGTTGTTACACAGAAGATTTCCAAATATGGCTAAAGACCAAGTCCATATTATCGCAAGAACAGCTCAAATAAGCAAAGAGAAACGACTGTCCATCATTACTTTAAGACATGAAGGTTAGTCAATGCGGAAAATGTCAAGAACTTTTCAAGTTTCTTCAAGTGCAGTCGCAAAAACCATCAAGCGCTATGATGAAACTGGCTCTCATGAGGACCGCCACAGGAAAGGAAGACCCAGAGTTACCTCTGCTGCAGAGGATAAGTTCACTTGAGTTACCAGCCTCAGAAATTACAGCCCAAATAAATCCTTTAGAGTTCAAGAGACACATCCCAACATCAACTATTCAGAGGAGACTGTCAATTGCTGCAAATAAACTACTAAAATGATGCCAATAAGAGACTTGCTTGGGCCAATTTGAGATTTCTTGTTTCCAACCCTTGTGTGTTTGAGATGCAGAGTAGGTGAACAGATGATCTCCGCATGTGTGGTTCCCACAGTGAAGCATGGAGGAGGTGGTGTGATGGTGCTTTGCTGGTGACACTGTCTTATGTATTTAGAATTCAAGACACACTTAACCAGCATGGCTTCCATAGCATTCTGCAGCAATAAGCCATCCCATCTGGTTTGCACATATACCGCATTTTATGATATACCGGTATTGTTGCAGTGACCAGTTTGGGTTTTTACTTTACCTTCTAAACCAGTATTTGAATGTTTGGTTTGTAAAATGTGATACGCCATGTGTGTAGTATGAGCTAAAAATAAGGACGCGCGACTGTTTATTAACCTAACCATCGCATGTCATATATAGGTACGGATATCCCCAAGGGACATCCTACAACAATGTGTAATGTTAATTTTGATAGTTTACTTCGCTACTTGAATCATCTCTCTCCGCCCTGTTCTCCGTTCCACACACAGCCACGCCCCCTGTCACTGAAGGAGCGCATTTGACTTTCCTCAACCACGAGACACTTGCGTTCAGTCAAGAATGCGGTTTTCACTTTGCTTATAAATAATCAACTAGCGTTCTATAATGACACTATAAGTTTGTGTTTCTTACATCAGTAAACAGCTAGTTTGTCAATTTCTTAGCAAGTTGCCCTAAATCTTGTGGGACGCTAATTATTAGCCGCTAATGCTAATAGCTACTGAGTAAGAGCAAACGTAGCTAGCTAATACAGGTGATGGTGTAGACCTAAATCAGCATGTTGTTTGTGCAACAGCATCTTCTAAATCAATGAGGAATATGCAAAGCAAGAATGTTAGCTTCATGAAGTAGCTAAGAGAAAACATGCAACGTAGCCAAAGCTCATAGGGTCCCCTAGGAAACACTTATCAAAACTTTAGTTCCTACCCTGTCACAATAACGCCTTCCTGACATTTTAATTAGTTGCCATCTCAAACACTGTATTCAAAATGCCCACTATTATATTCTAACTATAGAATTAGAATAGTCATTCTATTTCCAAGATTCCAACAGTTTTGCTCTAATTCGCAAGTCAAATCACAATTGCAACATTTGGTTTAAAAAAAAAAAAGTCCTAGATTTTGCCCATATCATGCAGCCCTATGTGGCAGTGTGGGAATTCTCAATTGAGCAGTGGTTGTAAAGTACTTAAGTAGTACTTGAAAGTGTTTTTACTTAAGTCTTTTTTTGGGGTATATGTACATTATTTTTACTCCATACATTTTCTCTGACACCTAAAAGTACTCGTTACATTTTGAATGCTTAGCAGGACAGGAAAATGGTCCAATTCACACAATTGTCAAGAGAATATCCCATGTCATCTAATGCCTCTGATCTGGCAGACTCAAACACAAATGCTTTGTTTGTAAATTATGTCTGAGTGTTGGAGTGGTGCCCCTGGCTATCTGTAAATTATGTCTGAGTGTTGGAGTGTGCCCCTGGCTATCTGTAAATTATGTCTGAGTGTGCCCCTGGCTATCTGTAAATAAAGACAAGAAAATGGTGCCACCTGGTTAAGGAATTTGAAACGATTTATACTTTTACTTTGATAGCTAAGTACATTTGATCAATTACATTTACTTTTGGTACTTAAGTATATCTAAAACCAAATACTTTTAGACATTTACTCAAGTTGTATTTTACAGGGTGAATCCCGTTTACTTGAGTAATTTTCTATTAATGTATCTTTACTTTTACTCAAGTATGATAATTGGGTACTTTTTCCACCACTGCAACTGAGTGCAGGGAATGCAGAAGTGCTGAAATGTGCTTTGGTTGAAGTTGAATTGAACAGTATAAAACAATCAGAATAGAGAAAGACTCATTGAAATCACTTAGAATGTACGTGTTGCCACCCTAGGATCACTCACTAATTATAAAGCAAACATAGAACTTTGATTATTCAAAACTAAAAATACCACACCATTTTTTTTTTTTACAAATACCATATTAATATTTTTGCCATATCACTTAGCCCTAAGTGGGACTGTTTTTCAACAGGACAATGACCAAAACACACCTCCAGGCTGTGTAAGGGTTATTTGACCAAGGAGAGTGATGGACTGCTGCATCAGATGACCTGGCCTCTACAATCACCTGACCTCAACCCAATTGAGATGGTTTGGGGTGAATTGGACCGCAGAGTTAAGGAAAGCAGCCAACAAGTGCACAGCTTGTGGGGGAATTCCTTCAAGACTGTTGGAAAAGCATTTTGGTTGAGAGAATGCCAAGCATGTGCAAAGCTGTCATCAAGGTAAAGGCTGGCTACTTTGAAGACTCTCAAATATATTTAGATTTGTTTAATATTTTGTTGGTTACTACATGATTCCATATGTGTTATTTCATAGTTTTGGTGTCTTCACTATTATTCTACAATGTAGAAAATAGTAAAAATAAAGAAAACCCCTTGAATGAGTAGGTGTCCAAACCTTTGACTGGTATTGCAAGTTGGTCAAGGAGAGTGACCAATATGGGTTTTGTTGCAGCCTCATCCATCAATATTATTGCTTTTCAAGTTGGAAAATCACTAATCCTGAAGAAGTTTGTCCTGTCCGCAGGACAGTTGAGCTAACGTAGGCTAATGTGAGAAACAAAACAAAAAAGATTCCCAGGACTTATACATATCTGATATGGGCAGAAAGTTTAAATTCTTGTTAATCTAACTGCACTGTCCAATTTACAGTAGCTATTAGAGTGAAATAATACCATGTTATTGTTTGAGAAGAGTGCACAATTATGAACTTGAAAATGTATGAATAAACCAATAAGGCACATTTGGGCAGTCTTGATACAACATTTTGAATAGATATGCAAGATTTCACTGCATCACTCAGACTTTGCACATAAAGTGCTGCTATAGTGGCCAAAGTCTGAAATGCACCTGGGCTAGAATAATAAATTATGCCCTTTCTATTGCATTTCAAAAACGGTACAAAAAAAAAAAAAAAACTTTTCTTCCTTTTGTATTTTCTTTTACCAGATCTAATGTGTTATATTCTCCTACATTCCTTTCACATTTCCACAAACTTCAAAGTGTTTCCTTTCAAATGGTATCAATAATACACATATCCTTGCTACAGGCAGGTAGATTTAGGCATGTCATTTTATGCGAAAATTGAAAAAGTGGTTTAAGCAAAGTTCATTTAAAAGGGGAGACAGTTGTCCATAAACAATAATAGAGGCAGCCAGCCACGTTCACGCACCATCTGCCCAGCAATCTGGATCTTCTCATCTCCCAGCTCCTGGCTGCGGATAAGAGCTCTCTGGATGGCCAGCTGAAGTCTATGCCGCTGGAGAGGGTCGGACTCCCGACTGTAGCGCTCATAAACGTCATCCAGCTCTTGCAGGCCATCTGAGCCAGGCAGGCGGGCCATAGGATGCAAGAGATATAACAAACAATATAACAAACATGGCCCATAGATAGCGTAAAGTGGATGGAGTGGCAGTTTTATTATGGAGCTAAACAAACGTGTATTACTCTAGTAAGCTAAATACAGTTGCATAACTTGAAACGAATATTGTTTTAATTTGACATAGAATAGTAGACACCTTTTATTCAAATTGTAACTTAATCGAAAGATACAAGCTAGCTAGACTGTGCATCTGGACCCCAGTACCCAGCTACTGCTATAAACTAGCTTCAGCTTGCTAGGTTAACAGACTGGTAGCAGTTATGTAAACTGGCTATATTGATTAACGCTACCTAGCAGGTAGCTAGCAAAGTTGGTCAGTGGATGAAACGTGAACGATGTACCTTGATACGTCGCATCAATTTCCTTCATAAGCGACACACTCCTCTGTAGGTCGAAAGGCAGTGATTCGACCAAATCCAAATATTCTTCCACATAATTTGAAACGACTTGGACCGGGTCGCCGTTAGCCGGATTTAACATTCTCGTCAGTCAATGTCCACACAAAGCTGTCCACAAAAAAAACATGTTACACAGAACATCCTTCTACAACATTATGGCACACAGAACATCCGAAACTCAACCCTACAGTACACGTTGGACGAATAAATAAAACATATTTGCAATCTCTTTTACGTTTAAGCTGATCTTTTCCCTTACTGTATCCATGAAACCTAGTTCCACTAACGTTTAACAGGAGGAAGCTTCAGGCTCTTAGAGCCTACTGTGTTAGCGAACTAGCTACCATTAGCTAGTAGCAGTAACGTCGTTACAGCCTTCATACTGATTACGGTCTGAACACGCTAATGAAGCAATGCAAACGACCCATTTTTACTCACCAGAAACGTTATATTTTTTCCGCTTACTGAAGCTCATACAATGTATTCAATCCAACTGGAGAATATTCTAACGGCGCATTGATTAGAGCGTGAAGAACGGTAGAACTTGAGTTGAACAAATAAACCGGTGTTTTGCGCATGCGCATCCTGTGAAACAAACTCGACATGTGTCGATTTGTTTTTTTGTGAAGATACTTTTTCGGCAACGACGTTTGAATCTGTTTTTAAGTCTATTGTTTTAATGCGTTTAGTTTACAATTATGCAGATCTTGTGAAAATGGTTGATGCCTGACATGTTGATGTTACATTTTAGCTTGATACAGTTCCATCGTTTTGCTCTGATGTTATGAAGGCGATAACCCGCCATATCGTAAATACAATGTATGCGCCCTCAGGTGGCAGTATGACAGAATGGCAATTATTTAAAATGTAAACAAAGTTTCTCTCCATCGCAGGCATTTCGCACTGTTTGAGCTGACAGTTATCATTGATACATTGGATAATCTAACTCTGTGCAACACTGTGAGGGAGGTAGAAGTCAGAACAAAGAAGTTAACTTTCAAACAACATTTTAATATTTACAATGTAAAAGATGTTTATGACAAAAACAGGAGACCACACCGGTGCCATACTGTCACTAAGATTCTATTCTGGATGACAGTAAAGATAGAGAATGGATTCTCAGGATTCCCATGGAAGAGTGTGTCGTTATGTCTATGTACAGTATGTATGCATGTATGTAGGTGTATGTACAGTACGTATGTGAGTATCTTGGACCCCTGTAGACCGTTCTCAGCTCTCAAATAGTTTTAGGAAGGCGGAGCTGATCTCCTGGATCATGTCTGTGGTGGTGGTGGCTCGCCAATGTTTGTGAAAGGCCTGTCTGTTACACTGTCTGGTCAGAGAACAGGCCCCGAACGCTGCCACCACTGACGGGTTCACACTGAGGCAGAGATTGGAGAACATATTACAGTTACGGCAATGACAAATAAACTGTCCAATTAGGCCAACTAAGTAACAATGGCAGCCCCTTCTAATGTTCTCATATAACTATATTCATTTTGGCCATGTCAGTGTTAAAGCACATAATGGTAATGAATATGGTACCTTTTGGTCATGTCTGCTGAGGTGTATGCCCAGTGTGCCAGCACTCCCAGAGAGCCAGATAGGAGGTCACCTTGTCCCCCACACCTACACCCGCTGCCCTCCTGTCTGCACAAGATCACTGGACGTCACAGAGACACAGGACAGTCAGAGCTTTACAGGAAATTGTGTGAATGTCGCATTTAGTCTAAGTGTAGCTGTGCGTGACAGACACGAACCCTTGTTGCCGTCAGTGATAAGGTCGTCCTCCCCCTTAAGCACCACAGTCAGGTTGCCCATGGCAACACTGAGCTCCATGGCACTCCTCTGATGGTCACTGCTATCCAGAGGCTCATGGTGCTGAAAAAGACAGACAGACAGTAGGATAATGATAAACACACAACACACACAGAGCTGAACTGGCAGACTCACCATAGCCTCATACAAATGGGTGAATTCCATGTAGTTGGGAGTGAGGATGCCCTTCTTGTACCCTTGGATGACTGATGGTTGCTGAGCAACCAGCCACAGCCCGTCCTATTGGTGGAACATACAATCACTGCACATATTTGTGAAGAAATCTAAATCTATTAACAAAGTGAAAATATGTTTTGTGTACAGTACTTACTGCATCAATAACTATAGGGATATCTCTTGCTTTGGACTTCTCAATTACTTCCTGAAGAGAAAAAAAGAGTCATGAAAACATTGGTAATATGTCAACTGTCAACTAAAATTGACTGTTTGTGTGTGTGTGTGTGTGTGTTCAGTGTCCCATGTGCCTTGGCGGTTTTCAGCAGCATTTCGTCTCTGCCCAGCCCCGGGCCCACCACCAGGCAGTGAAGTCTGGGGAGCCATTTCTCTATCTCCTCCACTGCATTGGGGCTGTCCCTATAGATAATATTAACACAGTTATCATCAACAAAGACATCCATTATATGCACACCGCTTACAAATAGACTTCCATTCCTAGACAGAACTTACAGCACAGGATGAACTATGAGCTCCGGACTGTAGGATTTGATCACCGTCGCTGCAGCTTTAGCGCAGAATACGTGTGACACGTCGGCCCCCTGGGTAGTGATACAGCAGAGGTTTTGTCGTCATATCAATGTCTCCACCAGAGTAAAAAATGACACAGGACCAAGAAAGCTACTTTGTGCTTACCACTTTCAATGCAGAGATAGCAGCAAAGTACGGAGCTCCTGTATACCTTACCATGACAAGAAAAACAATCAGAAAGAAGGATGGAACGAAAGAAGGATACAAAGAAGAACATTTTAGAATATCTTTGGTACCTCACACAATATGGGTATACTCCAGAAAACCTTAATTTAGAAATCCAAGTTAAAGGTGGGGCTGGGTCACTTGGATAACTTACTCCTGACATCCCCCAATAATCGCAATCCGCCCATCTTGGCCTTTGTGCTTTTTAGACGTCAGCTGAGGGACTATATTCTTCACCAGTGGAAGGATATCATCCATTCCTCGGCGTGCTGCTGTCCCAAGGGAGAAGGAGCGCTCGAGGACTGAAAAAGGACAGAGAAGTATTCAGAGTTTACTTAAAACTTGTCGCTTCCCTGCGCTAACTGCTTGTGTGTCCATTTAGTTCAGCCTAGATGTCTTTGTTGGTATGTTTCAGCCTTATTCAGTTATGTTTGACCTGCTTGTTGACAAGCAGTCTCACCAGAGCTGGCCATTGGTTAAACACAGGCCAACTGAGTAAGAGAAGCAAATACCTAAACCTGCGTTGGACTGTGGTTGACTGGTAGCTGGGCCAGTCAGCCTGGGACTGGGGATGACTGTGGTAGCTGGGCCACTCAGCCTGGGACTGGGGCGAGCGGACTCGGCGGTGACTCGACCGACCACGCCTCATTTGGCCAGAGGCGGACATGGGCACACCTGGCTGCATGGTGGACTCCATGGTATTCAGAGCAGGCGGCATTGCTGTGTTTGGGGTAGCTGTGGCGACAGGGTTCCTGGTGGCGATGCTGGAAAACATCTGTCCCAACACCTGGAGCATGTGGAGCTCGCGGGCATGTTTGGCTTCTCGCCGGTGGTCCAAGGCCTGCAGACGCTGCTCCTCCATCTGGTAGAAGCTCTGCTCAGCCTCTGCACTTTGCTCCAGGAGGCGCTTCGTCACACTGTCCAGGGCCAGGTTGGCGTGCCGCTTCTTGGGTCGCTTGGAGGATGGCCCACCAGCTGACTGGCTGCTGATCTGTCTGACTGTAGTGCCTGTTGAGGAGGAGTGGATGGAGGTTTGAGAGCTGCCACTGTGGTAGTATTGGTATACTAGCTATGGTTGATTTCGCAAATACGGGCACTTTTTGGATGTTTTTGAAAATGAAACCTCTTGAAACTGTTTTTTTAATCTATGTGAATATTTTCTTCACTCTATCTGGAAACAAGATCAAATAGTAGCTGAGACCATACTATTTAAGAGTAGAAAGATTTCTTATAGGTTTCCCCAAATACCTGAGGGGAAATGTCAATAACACCACGTCATAAAATTGTCCATATATGCCTTGATGATACTCAGAAACATGCAGTTACCACATCAAAATCTTAATATTTGACATTTTAGGAATTATCTTAAGAACAAGCATATAAAAAGGTTCACATAAGGGAATAATAATCAATATCAATTGTAATTTTAATACACATTTACCGTGATGGTAATGATAGTGTGGTGGAAATTACATTTCATATAAAACCTATTAAAAATACCATTAAATATTTTGAACGTCACAGTTGTACATGTTTCATTTTATTGAAGATATAGAACACAATTCAAAACCTCAAAAAACAAAAAGGTTACATGCCTCAAGAACTTAAAGCGTATTTTAGAACAATTGTTGGATTCAATGCATTAGGCAGAAATACATCTACAAGGTTGTAAACACTAGTTGACATTAAACAAATTGTTGTTCACTGGCTGCGGTCTATTGATTCAGGCTCATGAGACAGGTATGTGCTCACTCAAGACTCCATTGCTTAACGAGAGAGCAAATTTCCTCCCAGACTGCGCCATCAGGCATCATATGCCGTTTTGTCACTGGATGAGGCTCAGGGACAAGCCCAAGCACATTCTCTGGTTGGTACCATACAATTTCCTCTCTCGTTGGCCAAAATAATCTGTTTGCTCTCACACGACTCATCGTCTTGACTAGAGCACTGCTCTCTGCATCAACATCTTGTATAATACCAGGGTAAGGGTATTCATATTTCATAACACACCACATTCCAATCAGTCTCTCATGTATGTCTGCAATGGGCAGTTTTGCACTACAAAATAGTTGTGGTGCTGTACAGGTTGAAGTGAAGATTGTGCTTTGTCTGCCTCTGTTGAATTATCACGGTCTGTGGCCCAAAACAATCCCAGATGTGGAGTTGAGCACCAACAACAGAGAGCTCTCCATGTGATTTGTCCTGTAATGGCAGTGATGATCTGTAAACAACATAGAACATTTCTTAAATTGATGAATATACAGGAAATCTCTAACACGTTCTGTTAACACCTTCAGTAAACACTTACATGACTTAGAATGAAAAGATAGTGATTTGAAAATCTACAATTTGATCTACATTTTGTAATTACAAATCTATAGTTTTACATGAAACATATTACCTGGTGTATTTTCATTGTTCCACAGATTGTCTCAATACGATCTGGAAGCAGAGGATCAATATTTTCATGCTCTTGCTCTGTGACGTAAAAGAGCTTCACATTTGACTGCTCTTTGGAAAGTTCCTCGTAGAACCCTTCCATTCTGAAGGTCATTTCCTCTTGCCACTATGGAATCAACTTCCCTTCACAGCTGCACCGATTTCATCCGCAGGACCTTTCCCATGTCCAGACTCCAAAAATCCCATGTGACCTTCTGAAAGCCCATTTGAAATGGAATTGTGCTCAGGTAGAATACATTATTCTTGAATCTGTACTGTGTGGTTGGTGCATCTATTACAACATGGAAGACAGTGGCAGATGGATTCAACTCATGAAGGTGGCAGAGAACTTTGGAGAGATGACTGATACATTTTGCCATTACCACCCCATTGTCCTTACCATCACAGTTCATTAAGTGGTGGTAATTACATGTGGTGGGATATACATTTTTACAGTATTTGGTCATAAAGAGCAGGGATTCTTGCATGAAGTCGAACATCAAGCATACAATGTATCCTAAATAATTATATGAAATTATAGCCTATTTGATAATGACGTACAATATCTCAAAACATATTTACCTTTATTTTCTCTCATTTCCTGCCATCAAACTCTGAATCTCCCTCAATGAGCTCCACTGTCTCTATTCATATCCATAATAACCAAGTACAAACTTTAAAAAAAATATATATTATGTAATTTGTTTGTCCTCGCAGTGGCAGACCACGTGTAACAACACCTGCACAGGATCGGTACATCCGAACATCACACCTGCGGGCTTGTAGGCCTGTTGTAAGGCAGGTCCTCACCAGACATCAACAACGTTGCCTATGGACACAAACCCACCATCGCTGGACCAGACAAGACTGGCAAAAAAGTGCTCTTCACTGATGAGTCGCGGTTTTGTCTCACCAGGGGTGATGGTCAGATTCACGTTTATCGTCCAAAGAACGAGCGTTACACCGAGGCCTGTACTCTGGAGCGGGATCGGTTTGGAGGGTCCGTCATGGTCTGGGGCTGTGTGTCACAGCATCATCGGCCTGAGCTTGTTGTCATTGCAGGCAATCTCAACGCTGTGCGTTACAGGGAAGACATCCTCCTCCCTCATTTGGTACCCTTCCTGCAGGCTCATTTTGACAGGACCCTCCAGCGTGACAATGCCACCAGCCATACTGCTCGTTCTGTGCGTGATTTCCTGCAAGACAGGAATGTCAGTGTTCTGCCATGGCCAGCGAAGAGCCCGGATCTCAATCCCATTGAGCACATCTGGGATCTGTTGGATCGCTGGGTGAAGGCCAGGGTCATTCCTCCCAGAAATGTCCAGGAACTTGCAGGTGCCTTGGTGGAGTAGTGGGGTAACATCTCACAGCAAGAACTGGGAAATCTGGTGCAGTCCATGAGGAGGAGATGCACTGCAGTACTTAATGCAGCTGCTGGCCACACCAGATACTGACTGTTACTTTTGATTTATTTTGACCCTGCCTTTGTTCAGGGACACATTATTCCATATCTGTTAGTCACGTCTGTGGAACTTGTTCAGTTTATGTCTCAGTTGTTGAATCTTGTTATGTTCAAACAAATATTTACACATGTTAACTTTGCTGAAAATAAACACAGTTGACAGTGAGAGGACGTTTCTTTTTTTGCTGAGTTTATATAGTTTCCATTTTACTCTTTTTTAATCAGGTGCATTAAATATTTTCTAATTATCAAGACTTCTGTAAGGGTAATACATAGCAGAATGTCAAAAGTCAGTGTGAGACTGGGCAAAAAAACATGCAAAAAATGTGGAATCCAGACATTAAATGCTTTAGGAAATAAAATGAAACACTGAAAGATGAAAAATAAGTTACGGTAATTTTACTCTACTTAATGGATGTGAAATAATAAATTGTATCTTACAAATCAAACCCTGCGACACAAAAAGGCCTTTATTTGCAAAATAATCCATATAATAACAATGTAACGACATGCCATACTAATGGTACTTACTATTTCCCACTGTCACAGGGATGGGAGGGTATTCGAGCTTCACTTGGGTTTCTGGGTAGGAGCTTTCCCCTGTGCTCTCCAAGTATGGGTCCTGTGGAGGGTCTGTGCCCACTTCCTCCTCGGTCTCATCCCCCACGGCCCCACTGTCTAACAACTCCTGGGGGTCAATCTGGGGACGGCAGCTTAGTATCGTCTCCATGGCATCGTAGAACTTGCAGATTTTGTGGTATTGGCCGTTGTTCCTCAGGTTGCCCTCCTTGGCCAGGATAAACTGCCTTTTCAGGCTTTTGATTCGCACCCTACACTGCTCTGGGGTTCTTTCGAACCCCATAATTCCCAACCTTCTGGCGACGTCGCGGTAGACATGACTGTTTCGGAAGTTTCCGCCCAACGCCGTCTGGATGTCCCGCTCCCCCCAGATATTCAGCAAGGTTCTGGTTTCGACATCCGACCAGAGAAAGCCCCGTGTTGAATTGGCGAGCATAATTATCAGGTGCGAGAACAACTGATGCGTAATTTCTTTTAAAGCAAGCAGTACGGTCAGAACACCAATAAATGTTACCAAGTCAGCTGGTGAACAAGACTAGCTAGCTAGCAGCAGGAACCTGTATCAAACCTCGACATTCAGAGCCTGATTAAGAAAGGCTAGGTAACATTTTACCTGGACATGGATGGTGCACATTCAGCAGCCAGATGTTGTTTTTCAGACAATGCACTTTCATACAATGGAGATTAGTGTCTGCAAAACTGATTATGGGCCCCCACCATACACTCGAGTACCGCAACATAAACGGTCATTGATATCCGGAATCCTTGGGACGTCACTACCCCCTTTGAAGTTGAAATGCAAAATGGTTAAATTAGGGTTTAAGGTAGGGACGTCCCAAGGATTCCGAATAGCACTGACCTAAAACAACGGCCAGGGACAGCATGTGTACTACATCACAGGGATTAGCTCACAGAGCTCCACTGGGTCCTAAAGGAAATAGGACGCTTCAGGGATTGTGGTGTATAAAAAGTGACAGCGACATCATTTTAAAAAGCAGTACAGTATTTTTTGTTTCCTCTTTAACTTCATCGTTCATATAGGTTACAGCAATCAACAGTAGAGGCAAAAAACAACCAAATATCCAAGTTCCATGTTTGCATGATTCGGTCATGCTCTTGCGAGCCTATTAGAGGCCGTAGGTAAACCGTGTAATGGGAGGCGGCACGCACACACTGACAGTTCTTACTTAGACACGAATTGTGAGTTACTGCTGAAAATAGGATAGATAGACGCTTCACTGGGATGAGAGGCGCTAAAAGATCCAAACAAAAACAGGAAGTGTGTTGATAGGAGCATAAAGCTAGATAAAGGACTTCGAGTAAGTAGACAATGGACCTGATCGGACAGCTCAGAGCCTCTGCTCTTTTCTGCCCATAAGAAACATTTGGATTGGTGGAAGAGGCAGGGCAGGAGCAAGGAAGGAGGGTGGTCAGTTTCGCCTTTTTCTTTCCCCGACATGAGTTTGTGGTGTTTTGCTTTGAAAATAGAAGTAAAAAAAAATATATATATATATATAAAAGTAAAAAATATATGTGCCAATATAGGTCTGACAGCGATCTCCATTTTGAAGTAGTTAATTTTCTTCTTCACGATTGGCTGATCCCTCCTGATGTCCCGGTTGGACATGACTCCAACAGGGTTATCAGGAGGGATCAGCCAATAAAGTCGGACATTCCACCCAGTTGACTACATCAAAATGGTGGAAGCCCTCAATGGCACTTTGCATGCTAAAATGGCCTGAAGGCCACTAGAGGCCTCCAGAGCTATATAATATACAGTATAATATCAAATCGTATTAGTCACATGCACCGAATACAACAAGTGTAGTAGACCTTACAGTGAAATGCTTACTTATGAGCCCCTAACCGACAGTGCAGTTTTTAAAAATACAGATAGGAATAAGAGATAAAATGTAACAAGTAATTAAAGAGGAGTAGTAAAAAAACAAATTATATATATATATACAGGGGGTGCCGGTACAGAGTCAATGTGCGGGGGCACCGGTTAGTTGAGGTAGTATGTACATGTAGGTAGAGATAATTGAAGTGACTATGCATAGATGACAACATAGAGTGGCAGTGGTGTGGAGAGGGGAGCGGGGGCAATGTGAATAGTCTGGGTAGCTATTTGACTAGATGTTCAGGAGTCTTATGGCTTTGGGAGTAGAAGCTGTTTTGAAGCCTCTTGGACCTAGACTTGGCGCTCCGGTACCGCTTGCCTTGCGGTAGCAGAGAGAACATTCTATGACTAGGGTGGCTGGAGTCTTAGACAATTTTTAGGGCCTTCCTCTGACACCGACTGGTATAGAGGTCCTGGATGGCAGGAAGCTTGGCCCCAGTGATGTACTGGGCCGTACAGTCTACCCTCAGTAGTGCCTTGCAGTCAGAGACCGAGCAGTTGCCATACCAGGCAGTGATGCAACCAGTCAGGATGCTCTCGATGGTGCAGCTGTAGAACCTTTTGAGGATCTGGGGACCCATGCCAAATCTTTTCAGTCTCCTTAGGGGTAATATACAGTACCAGTCAAAAGTTTGGACACACCTACTGATTCCAGGGTTTTTCTTTATTTGTACTATTTTCAACATTGCAGAATAATAGTGAAGACATCAAAACTATGAAATAACACATATGGAATCATGTAATACCCCACCCAAAAAAGTGTTAAACAAATCAAAATATATATTAGATTTGAGATTCTTCAAAGTAGCCACCCTTTGCCGCCTTGATGACAGCTTTGCACACTCTTGCCATTCTCTCAACCAGCTTCATGAGGTAGTCACCTGGAATGCATTTCAATTAACAGGTGTGCCTTGTTAAAAGTTAATTTGTGTAATTTATTTCCTTCTTAATGAGTTTGAGGCAATAAGTTGTGTTGTGACAAGATATTTTTGGTATTTATTATGGATCCCTATTAGCTGATGCCAAGGCAGTAGCTACTCTTCCTGGGTTCCGGCAAAATGAAGGCAGTTAAACAATTTTGAAAACATTACAATACAATCATTACATAATTCACAACACACTAAATGTGTGCCCTCAGGCCCATAGTCCACTACCAGATATCTACAATGCAAAGTCCATGTATATGTGTGTGTGTATAGTGAGTATGTTATCGTGTGTGTGTGTGTATGCATGTGTCTGTTTGTGTTACTTCACACAGTCCCTCTGTTCCATAAGGTGTATTTTTACCTGCTTTTTAAATCTGATTCTAATGCTTGCATCAGTTACCTGATGTGGAATAGAGTTTCACGTAGTCATGGCTCTACGTAGTACTGTGCGCCTCCCAAAGTCAGTTCTGGACTTGGGGACTGTGAAGAGACCTCTGGTGGCATGTCTTGTGGGGTATGCATGTGTGTCCGAGCTGTGTGCTAGTATTTTAAAACAGACAGCTCTGTACCTTCAGCACCTCTTACAAAAATAAGAAATTAGGAAGTCAATCTCTCTTCCACTTTGAGCCATGGGAGATTGATGCATGTCATTAATGTTGTTGTTAGTGTTAAGAAGGCAGAGCAGCACTTTAATATGGACTTCTCCCCATCTTAGCTACTCTTGTATGTTTTGACCATGACAGTTTACATTCCAGGGTTACTCCAGGCAGTTTAGTCACCTCAACTTGCTCATTTTACACATTATTCATTATGAGATGTAGTTGAGGTTTATGGTTTAGTGAATGATTTTTCCCAAATACAATGCTTTTAGTTTTGGAAATATTTAGGACTAACTTATTCCTTGCTACCCATTCCGAAACTAACTGCAACTCTTTAAGTGTTACAGTCCTTTCAGTCACTGTAGTAGCTGACGTGTATAGTGTTGAGCCATCCTCATACATAGGAACACTTGCCTTACTCAAAGCCAGTGGCATGTCGTTAGTAAAGATTGAAAAAAGCAAGGGGCCTAACAGCTACCCTGGGGAATTCCTGCCTCTACCTGGATTATGTTGGAGACGCTTCCATTAAAGAACACCCTCTGTGTCCTGTTAGACAAGTAACTCTTTATCCACATTAGGGCTTTACACCCACTTCTATAACACATACGTTTTTCCAGCAGCAGACTATGATCGATAATGTCAAAAGCTGCACTGAAGTCTAACAAGACGACAGCCCCCCCTCCCCAATAATTTTATCATCAATTTCTCTCAGCCAATCAGCCTGAGAGGCTGGAAGTTCAATATGTAGCTAGATGTAGTAGGCTAATGTTAACCAGGTAGCCTAAGACAACAAAAACTAAAAGTGTGTACTGTATGACAGAGTCATGGACCATTTAGGCTGTGACTTAAATGTAAATGTAAATGTATCACAACCGGCCGTGATTGGGAGTCCCATAGGGCAGCGCACAATTGACCCAGCGTCGTCCGGGTTTGGCCGGTGTAGGCAGTCATTGTAAATAAGAATTTGTTCCTAACTGGACTTGCTTAGTTAAATAAAAGGTTAAAAAAAAGAGAAAAAAAATACATTTAGGCAACATGAAAGAGGAGGATGGCAAATGGCAAGGTCGGGTGAGTCAACATGTTTTTTCTACTTATGCACACATACACAGAAGTCAGTAACATGGACAGCCACATGATATCTAGTTTACGTTGATTGGATTAAATTGTTTTTGGAATCTTTTAGTTGTCGCTGTATTAGGTGATTTGATGATGTAGAAATGTTGAAGTTGAAATGGTGCTGGAATAGTGGAGGCAGCTCCCGTTTTCGTTTTCCTTGCAATAACTATAACTTGACTGATCGTGCTGTAGGTCACGTTACTGTTTGTTACATGCAATATGCTTTGTGGACTTCACCAGACAGATGTTGCTCTCCGATTTTGGGATGAAACAAAAGGTGTGGTTGAATTTATTCTGCCACGGTGTCTTCTTATTGCCTCGGCCTATATATATATATACACGTATGTGAACACCCCTTCAAAATGAGTGAATTCGGCTATTTCAGCCATACCCATTGCTGACGGGTGTATAAAATCGAGCACAAAGCCATGCAATCTCCAAAGACAAACATTGGCAGTGGAATGGCCTTACTGATAAGCTCTGTGACTTTCCAATAAGTCAGTTCATCAATTTGCTGCCCTGCTAGAGCTGCCCCGGTTATTGTGAAGTAGAAATGTTTAGGAGCAACAATGGCTCAGCTGCGAAGTGGTAGGCCACACAAGGTCACAGAACAGGACTGACGAGTGCTGAAGCGAGTAGCGCATAAAAATAGTTTGTCCTCGGTTGCAACACTCACTACAGAGTTCCAAACTGCCTCTGAAAGCAACATCAGCACGTGAACTGTTCATATGGAGCTTCATGAAATGGGTTTCCATGGCCGAGCAGGCGCACACAAGCCTAAGATCCCCATGCGCAATGCTAAGCGTTGGCTGGAGCGGTCTAAAGCTCGCTGCCATTGGACTCTGGAGCAGTGGAAATACGCTTCACCATCTGGCAGTCCGACCAACTGCCCCAATGCGTAGTGCCAACTGTAAAGTTTGGTGGAAGAGGAATAATGGTCTGGGGCTGTTTTTCATGGTTCGGGCTAGGCCCTTTAGTTCCAGTGTAGGAAAATATTAACACTACAGCATACAATGACATTTTAAGGCCATTCTGTGCTTCCAACTTTGTGGCAACAGTTTGGGGAAGCCCCTTTCCTATTTCAGCATGACAATGTCCCCATGCACAAAGCAGGGTCCATACAGAAATGGTTTGATGTGATCGGTGTGGAAGAACTCGACTGGCCTGCACAGAGCCCTGAGCCCAACCCCATCTAACACCTTTGGGATGAATTGGAACGCCGACTGCAAGCCAGGCTTAAATCGCCCAACCTCTCTAACACTCTTGCGGCTGAATGGAAGCATTTCCCCGTAGCAATGTTCCAACATCTAGTGGGAAGCCTTCCCAGAAGAGTGGAAGCTGTTATAGCTTGGAATGAGATGTTCGACGAGCAGGTCCACATACTTTTGCTCATGTAGTGCATATTAAGGTGGCAAGGCATATGAACTAACAGGTTATGGAGCAAACAACTCAATTATCACAACACACTTTTCCCCCCTGGCTTGGCTTCCCCAGTGATTTTACCCACACACAGCTACTGCAAGGGACACATAGGTCAACAAATATATTTGGTAGCTATTCATCTGATTGCTAAAGTTGATTTTAAAAAAATCCATTAACCAGCCATCTATCTTGAAACTTCTGGTGGAAGCTAGCTAACGGTAGCTTACTCCTACCAACAGAGTTCACCTTAGCTAGCAAGCAAACAATCAAGGTGGACTCCAGCTAGATTTCAAGAAAATTAGCTAGCTACATAATTGGTAGCTATATTCTAAAGACTAGTCAGTTACTGACAATGACTATTTTTGTCAAACTACTTTGTTCCCCTGCCTGTTTATTTATGCATGTATGTGTGACCTAAAGTTGTCAAGAAAAATGCACCTACTAATTTTACTGCAAATAGTCTGTTGTTTTCATATCATTTGGCTGATTAGGGGGCTTGTGCACATATACATGTGTTACTGGCTAAGATCATTCTTATTCATGTTTTTGTTGTATTTCAGGTGGTGGCATTGCTGATAGGCCAGTATGCTTATAGGCCAGGGGCCATATTCACAATGAATCTCAGAGTAGGAATACTAATTTTAGGATCAGTTTTGCCTTCACACTGAGTACAATTACATTGTCAATGAGGAGGTTATCCTAGATAACCATCCCCACTCAGACGCTTTGTGATTATGGGCCTTGGAAGAAAGCTGTTGCCAAATACCTTGCACAGCAGTCATTTCACCACAGGACCCTAGAGCAGGGGTAGGCAACCCTGTTCTTGGAGTGCCACAGGTACTGCAGGATTTTAGTTTGCTTCGTTGCGGAACGGTTTGTACTGAATGCCACGTTTTCCCAAAACGTTCTTGAACAGACTTTGAGATACGTTTGCTCCGTTGGGTGGGTGTGGCTTGAAGCAATGAGTGAGGTATTTTAAAGGGCAGCGGTGCTTTTTGAACCCACAACCCAACCCCTCCCTGTTTTTCAACTGGTCGTTCAGTACAGCTACATTTCCATTCAACAGAATGTTCTATTAAGTTTTTATGTGCTGAACGCAGCCCTGACCAACTCAGCTAATTGATCAGCGACTGGCTAAATTCAACACACCTGGTCTTCCAGGTCGGTTAAATCAATCATTGACTAATCATTGACCGGCCCTAGAGGCATTAGTCAATGCTTATGAACTGAATATTGAATGTGAATTTCAACCTATCAAATGACATTTTATTGGTCCCATAAGCATATTTAGCAGATGTTATTGCGGGTGTAGCGAAATGCTTGTTTTCCTAGCTTCAACAATGCAGTAGTATCTAACAATTCACAACAATACACACAAATCTAAAAGTAAAATAATGGAATTAGGAAATATATAAATATTAGGATAAGCAATGTCTAAGTGGCATTGACTAAAATACAGTACAGTATATACATATGAAATGAGTAAAACAGTATGTAAACATTATTAAAGTGACCAGTGATTCCATGTCTATGTACATAGGGCAGCAGCCTATAAGGTGCAGGGTTGAGTAACCAGGTGGTAACCGGCTAGTGATGGCTATTTAACAGTCTTTTGGCCTTGCGATAGACTGACAAACAGCTTCTCTCTGTCCCAGATTTGATGCACCTGTACTGACCTCGCCTTCTGAATGATAGCGGGGTGAACAGGCTGGTAATCCGGCCTACTACTGTTGTATCATCTGCAAACTTGATGATTGAGTTGGTGCATGGCCACGCAGACATGGGTGAACAGGGAGTATAGGAGGGGGCTGAGTATGCACCCTTGTGGGGCTCCTGTGTTGAGGATCAGCATAGTGGAGGTGTTGTTTGCTACCTTCACTGCCTGGGGGCAGCCCGTCAGGAAGTCCAGGACCCAGTTGCACAGGGCGGGGTTTAGACCCAGGGCCCCGAGCTTAATGATGAGCTTGGAGAGTATAATTGCATTGAATGCTGAGCTATAGTCAATGAATAGCATTCTTACATAGGTATTCCTCTTGTCCAGTTTGGATAAGGCAGTGTGCAGTGTAATGGCGATTGCATCATCTGTGGATATATTGGGGCGGTATGCAAATTGAAGAGGGTCTAGGGTGTCATGTAAGGTGGAGGTGAAATGATCCTTAACTAGCCTCTCAAAGCACTTTATGATGATGACAAAAATGAGTGCTACGGAGCGATAATCATTTACTTCAGTTACCTTTGCTGTCTTGGGTAAAGGAACAATGGTGGACATCTTGAAGCAAGTGGGGACAGCAGACTGGGATAAGGAGAGATTGAATATGTCTATAAACACTCCAGCCAGCTGGTCTGCGCATGCTCTGAGGAAGCGGCTAGGGATGCCGTCTGGGCCGGCAGACTTGTGAGGGTTAACACGCATAAATGTCTTACTCACGTCGGCCACGGAGAAGGAGAGCCCGCAGTCCTTGGTAGCTGGCCGTGTCAGTGGCACTGTGTTATCCTCAAAGCAGGCAAATGTGTTTAAGTTTGTCCCGGAGCAAGACGCCATGTCGCGGACACCGACTGGTTTTCCCTTTGTAGTCTGTGATTGTCTGTAGACCCTGCCACATACGTCTCGTGTCTGAGCCGTTGAAATCATCTTTGTCTCTGTACTGACGGTTTGCCTGTTTGATTGCCTTATGGAGGGAATAATTGCACTGTTTGTATTCAACCATATTCCCAGTCACTTTACCGTGGTTAAATGCGGTAGTTCGCGCTTTCAGTTTGGTATGGGTAGGTTTTAATAGTCACAGTAGGAACGACATCCCCTATACACTTCCTGAAGAACACTAACAAAAGGGTTGAATTGTTCAGCAACATGGGCAGGAAATTCTAACATTTATTTTATTTATTTATTTCACCTATATTTAACCAAGTAGGCTAGTTGAGAACAAGTTCTCATTTGCAACTACGACCTGGTCAAGATAAAGCAAAGCAGTTCGACACATACAACAACACAGAGTTACACATGGAATAAACAAACATACAATCAAGAATACAGTATGAGAATATATATACAGCATGTGCAAATGAGGTAGGATAAGAGAGGTAAGGCAATACATAGGCCATGGTGGCTAAGTAATTACAATATAGCTATTAAACACTGGAGTGGTAGGGTGTGCAGAAGATGAATGTGCAAGTAGAGATACTGGGGTGCAAAGGAGCAAGATAAATAAATAAATACAGTATGGGGATGAGGTAGATTTTAATGGGCTATTAACAGATGAGCTGTGTACAGGTGCCGTGATCTGTGAGCTGCTCTGACAGCTGGTGCTTAAAGCTAGTGAGGGAGGTAAGAGTCTCCAGCTTCAGAGACTTTTGCAGTTCGTTCCAGTCATTGGCAGCAGAGAACTGGAAGGAGAGGCAGCCAAAGGAAGAATTGGCTCTGGGGGTGACCAGTGAGATATACCTACTGGAGCGCGTGCTACTGGTGGGTGCTGCTATGGTGACCAGTGAGCTGAGATAAGGCGGGGCTTTACCTAGCAGAGACTTGTAGATGACCTGGAGCCAGTGGGTTTGGCGACGAGTATGACGCGAGGGCCAGCCAACGAGAGCATACAGGTTGCAGTGGTGGGTAGTATATGGGGCTTTGGTGACAAAATGGATGGCACTGTGATAGACTGCATCCAATTTGTTGAGTAGAGTGTTTGAGGCTATTTTGTAAATTACATCGCCGAAGTCGAGGATTGGTAGGATGATCAGTTTTACGAGGGTATGTTTGGCAGCATGAGTGAAGGATGTTTTGTTGCGATTAGGAAGCCGATTCTAGATTTAATTTTGGATTGCTTAATGTGAGTCTGGAAGGAGAATTTACAGTCTAACCAGACACCTAGGTATTTGTAGTTGTCCACATATTCTAAGTCAGAACCATCCAGAGTTGTGATGCTAGGCAGGCGGGCAGGTGCGGGCAGCGATCGGTTGAAGAGCATGCATTTAGTTTTACTTGCATTGAAGAGCAGTTGGAGGCCACGGAAGGAGAGTTGTATGGCATTGAAGCTCATCTGGAGATTAGTTAATACAGTGTCCAAAGAAGTGCCAGAGGTATACAGAATGGTGTTGTCTGCGTAGAGGTGGATCAGTAGGGATGACCAGTGACGTTCTCTTGATACGTGTGTGAATTTGACCTTTTTCCTGTACTGTTAAGCATTCAAATTGTAACTAGTACTTTTGGGTGTCAGGCAAAATGTATGGTGTTGAAAAGTACATAATATTCTTTAGGAATGTATTGAAGTAAAAGTTAAAGTTGTCAAAAATATAAATAGTAAATTCAAGTACAGATACCCCCAAAAATGACTAAAGTAGTACTTTAAAGTATTTTTACTTAAGTACTTTACACCACTGCCACCCACATATGTTTGCTTGACACCCCTTCATTATCATATCGGAGGAATGAATACAGAAATAAATGAAGAATAAAATGAAAGAAAGTGCGATTCATTATTTAAATAATATTTTATATATGTATGTGTGCAATTATTCACTCATCCATTTATTTATTTATCTATTTATGTGTGCATTTATTTATCTATTTATATGTGCATTTATGTATTTATTTATTTAAGTTTGGACACACCTACTCATTCAAGGGTTTTCCTTATTTTTACTATTTTCTACATTGTAGAATAATAGTGAAGACATCAAAACTATGAAATAACACATATGGAATCATGTAGTAAACAAATCAAAATATATTTTATATTTGAGATTCTTCAAAGTCGCCACCCTTTGCCTTGATGACAGCTTTGCACACTCTTGGCATTCTCTCAACCAGCTTCAGGTCGTCACCTGGAATGCATTTCAATTAACAGGTGTGCCTTGTTAAAGTTAATTTGTGTAATTTCTTTCCTTCTTAATTGCATTTGAGCCAATCAGTTGTGTTGTGACAAGGCAGGGGTGGTATACAGAAGATAGCCCTATTTGGTAAAAGACCAAGTACATATAGCAATTACAGCTCAAATAAGCAAAGAGAAACGACAGTCTATGATTACTTTAAGACATGAAGGTCTGTCAATGCGTTTCTTCAAGTGCAGTCGCCAAAACTGGCTCTATGATGAAACTGTCTCTCATGAGCACCACCACAGGAAAGGAAGACCCAGAGTTACTTCTGCTGCAGTTCATTATAGTTAATTGCACCTCGGATTGCAGCCCAAATAAATGCTTCACGGAGTTCAAGTAACAGACACATCTCAACATCAACTGTTCAGAGGAGACTGCGTAAATCAGGCCTTCATAGTCAAATTGCTGCAAAGAAACCACTACTAAAGGACAACAATAATAAGAAGAGACTTGCTTGGGCCAAGAAACACGAGCATTGGACATTAGACTGATGGGAGTCCAAATTTGAGATTTTTTATCTCTGCATGTGTGGTTCCCACCGTGAAGCATGGAGAAGGAGGTGTGATGGTGTGGGGATGCTTTGCTGGTGACACTGTCTGTGAATTGTTTAGAATTCAAGGCACACTTAACCAGCATGGCTACCACAGCGATATGCATTCCCATCTGGTTTGTGCTTAGTGGGACTTTAATTAGTTTTTCAACAGGTAAATGACCTAACACATCTCCCGGCTGTGTAAAGGCTATTGCCGACCAAGAAGGAGAGTGATTGAGTGCTGCATCAGAAGATATGGCCTCCACAATCACCCGACCTCAACCCAATTGGGATGGTTTGGGACGAGTTGGACCGCAGAGTGAAGGAAAAGCAGCCAACAAGTGCGCAGCATATGTGGGAACTCCTTCAAGACTGTTGGAAAAACATTTCTCATGAAGCTGGTTGAGAGAATTCCAAGAGTGCGCAAAGCTGTCATCAAGGCAAAGGGAGGCTACTTTGAAGAATTTGTTTAATACTTCTTTTTGGTAAATACATGATTCCATGTGTTATTTCATAGTTTTGAGGTCTTCGCCATTATTCTACAATGTAGAAAATAGTTAAATAAAGAAAAACCATTGAATGTGTAGGTGTGTCCAAACTTTTGACTGGTACTGTCTTTATGTATTTATGTGTGCATTTATTTATCCATTTAATTATAGTCAAGGCAGCTTTGATCCTCCATACTTAAAAGAAACTCCACTGAAAAAGCATCATATGATGATTTCTGTATTTTGAAAGTTACATATCAATGGACAAATGAAACAAATACCAAAATATAGTTTTTCGGTGGAGTTTTCCTATAAGTTTTCCTAACCTGCTATGAAAAGTAAAATCTGATGTTAATTTGAATAAATCTGGATCCCTTCTATCCATGACCCTCCAAGCTTTCCTAACCGTAACCTGATTATCTTAACCTGGTACGTTAATTCTCATCACCTGCTGCGTAAATTCTCCTAATATTCTATGTAAAGATAAATCTGACATCAATTTGACAAAAGCTGGATCCCTTCTAGCCATGACCCTTCAAGCTTTTAAATCAACGTCCGGTTTCATCACTAATTTTGAAGTTCACTTTCAACAAGTGGACGAGAGAGAGGGGAAGAGCTGTGGTCGTCTAATTTGAAGTGTTTGTTATATCGAGATGTTGATTGTATAATCGCTTGAATTATATCGAACACCCAGGGCGATTTCGGTGGGTTTTAATCGGTTGATGTCAATATGACAATTGCACTTTATCTGTAAAACTAGTGCTTTTAAATGAAAGTGAAGTACAGCATCGAGTGTGTCTCTGCTAGACCGCTGAGGAGGTTTGCCAAGCGGCGTGGGTCAAGAACCATGCCCGAACTTTCCAAGATGAGGAAGCCTGACGTCAAAGTTGTCATTCTGGGCGACATGAACGTTGGGAAGACCTCGCTGCTTCACAGGTACACGGAGAAGAAATTTAAAGACACCATCAGCACCGTCGGAGGGGCGTTTTTCCTCAAACAGTGGGGACCCTACAATATCTCTATTTGGGACACTGCTGGTAAGGTGTTCAATATTGACTGTTATGAGTAAGGGCTCGTTTAGTAGGCTACACTGATTTTTAAATGTGTGGAAGTTCGGTGACTAGTTCGGTGGAGATCAGTTTTCTCACGTTTAAAAATCGGTGTAGCCTGATATTATTTAATTACGCAAGTCGGTTAAGAACAAATTCTTATTTACAATGACTGTTACCCCAGCCAAACAGGTATGACGCTGGGCCAATTGTGTGCCTATTACTCCAAATCACGGCCGGTTGTCATACAGCCTGGAATCGAACCAGGGTCTGTAGTGACTCCTCTACCACTGAGATGCAGTGTCTTAGCGTGCTGCGCCACTTGGGAGCCCCATAGGCTCTTTACAATGGTGTTGATTTCCAGTGTTGACTTGTGGAGAGCATGTGACTACACCACCTAAGGGTTGCTTGTCCTGTACAGCCCCTTTCATGACTGAGTGTTAGATTAGTGATCTGGTTTACCAGTTTAAATAAACTACTGAACAAGAACCACAATGTCAGACAAGTCGATGCCTATTACGTTTTGACTAGATCATATTGTGCAGAGTCAATAAAATTGCCTTGAAATCATGGCTAATTCATTCATACCCCAAAACCCATATCATGTTGCAGTTGGCAATGTGGATGAGGTTATAGCACATGATTTTATATAGTACTAAAACGTTATCTGATGCTCAAGGACAGTAACATTGCATTTTATATTGCTACATTCATGAAAGGTTAGGCTATATCAAGATCTGGTGTTAGGCATTGGGCTTGGTGTTGCCAGAAGATACCGACCCTACCATTATGCTTGTTTACACTGGGCTACACTAGGGTCAGATGGCAGTCATGGTTACATTAAGACACTGGTGCCGGAGCGAGATATGGGTTGGAATACCTACCTCAATGCAGCGACGGGATATGTCACTGTACTCCAAATGTTAATTATCCGCACTGATACATAGAGAAGATTTGAAATACTGCTTGTTTTAAAGGCGAACTGACCTTTTCGTCGTCATGCTACAAGACATGACCAAACATCTCAATCCAAAATCATTGACATTAATATAGAGTTTGTTCCCCCCTTTGCTGCAATAACAGCCTCCACTCTTCTGGGAAGGCTTTCCGCTAGATGTTGGAACATTTTTATGGGTACTTACTTCTAGAGGTCGACCGATTAATCGGAATGGCCAATTTAATTAGGGTCGATTTCAAGTTTTCATAACAATTGGAAATCGGTATTATTGGACACCGATTTGGCCAATTATTATTTATTTTTTTAAACATTCTTTTTACACCTTTTTAATCTTTATCTAACTAGGCAAGTCAGTTAAGAACACATTCTTATTTTCAATGACAGCCTAGGAACGAACGGTGGGTTAACTGCCTTGTTCAGGGGCAGAACGACAGATTTTTACCTTGTCAGCTCGGGGATTCAATCTTGCAACCTTCCGGTTACTAGTCCAACGCTCTAACCACCTGCCTCTCATTGCACTCCACGAGGAGCCTGCCTGTTACGCGAATGCAGTAAGCCAAGGTAAGTTGCTAGCTAGCATTAAACTTATCTTATAAAAACAATCAATCATAATCACTAGTTAACTACACATGGTTGATATTACTAGTTTATCTAGCGTGTCCTGCGTTGCATATAATCGATGCGGTGCGTATTCATGAAAAAGGACTGTCCTTGCTCCAACGTGTACCTAACCATAAACATCAATGCCTTTCTTAAAATCAATACACAGAAGTATATATTTTTAAACCTGCATATTTAGATAAAAGCAATCCAGGTTAGCAGGCAATTTTAACCAGGTGAATTTGTCACTACTTTTGCGTTCATTGCACGCAGAGTCGGGGTATGTGCAACAGTTTGGGCTGCCTAATTTACCAGAATTTTACATAATTATGACATAACATTGACGGTTGTGCAATGTAACAGGAATATTTAGAAATATGGATGCCACCCGTTAGATAAAATACGGAACGGTTCTGTATTTCACTGAAGGAATAAACGTCTTGTTTTCTTCGAGATGACAGTTTCCGGAGTCGACCAGATAAATGACCGAAGGCTCGTATTTCTGTGTGTTATTATGTTATAATTAAGTCTATGATTTGATAGAGCAGTCTGACTAAGCGATGGGAGGCACCAGCAGGCTCGTAAGCATTCATTCAAACAGCACATTCGTGCATTTTGCCAGCAGCTTTTTGCTGTGCTTCAAGCATTGCGCTGTTTATGATTTCAAGCCTATCAACTCCTGAGATTAGGATGGTGTAACCGATGTGAAATGGCTAGCTAGTTAGCGGGGTGCGCGCTAATAGCATTTCAAACCTCACTCCCTCTGAGACTTGGAGTAGTTATTGGTAACGCTGCTTCGAGGGTGGCATGGGTAACGCTGCTTCGAGGGTGGCATGGGTAACGCTGCTTCGAGAGTGGCTGTTGTCGATGTGTTCCTGGTTCGAGCCCAGATAGGGGCGAGGAGCGGGACGGAAGCTATACTGTTACACTGGCAATACTAAAGTGCCTATAAGAACATCCAATAGTCAAAGGTATATGAAATGCATATGGTGTAGAGAGAAATATTGCTATAACTACAACCTAAAACTTCTTACCTGGGAATATTGAAGACTCGTGTTAAAAGGAACCACCAGCTTTCATATGTTCTCATGTTCTGAGCAAGGAACTTAAACGTTAGCTTTCTGACATGGCACATATTGCACTTTTACTTCTCCAACACTTTGCATTGTTTAAACCAAATTGAACATGTTTCATTATTTTTTTAGGCTAAATTGATTTTATTGATGTATTATATTAAGTTAAAAATAAGTGCTCATTCAGTATTGTTATTGTCATTATTATAAATAAAAATGTCAGATTAATCGGTATCGGCTTTTTTGGTTCTCCAATTATCGGTATCGGCGTTGAAAAATCATAATCGGTCGACCTCTACTTGCTTCTATTCAGCCACAAGAGCATTAGTGAGGTTGGACATTG
Organism: Oncorhynchus nerka; assembly: GCF_034236695.1. Classification (NCBI taxonomy): domain Eukaryota; kingdom Metazoa; phylum Chordata; class Actinopteri; order Salmoniformes; family Salmonidae; genus Oncorhynchus; species Oncorhynchus nerka. The sequence goes on along the minus strand of NC_088398.1, from coordinate 67,998,976 downwards.
ATGTTGGTCGATTATACATGGCTAGCAGTCGGCGTTCCAATTCATTCCAATGGTGTTTGATGGGGTTGAGGTCAGGGCTCTGTGCATGTCAGTCATGTTCTTCCACACCGATCTCATCAAACCATTTTTGTATGGGCCTTGCTTTGTGCAGAGGGGGGATTGTCATGCTAAAACAGGAATGCGCTTTCCCCAAACTGTTGCCACAAAGTTGGAAGCACAGAATCGTCTAGAACACATATGTCAGAGTCAAGGCCCGCGGGCCACATCCGGCCCGCAAGAAGGTTTTTTACGGCCCCTGGGATGATCTTGATTTATTATTAGAACCGGCCCGCAGCAAGCCGGCAGCCCGCAGATCTTTTACACGCACCAATACTACATTTCCCACAATGCAAAGGTGACGCACCGAGCAGTAGGCTGCTTCATTTCAATATTTATTGGCACAGCAGTCGTCAGCATCACAGTAAAATTAACTTTCAGATACCCATCAAAAATGGCAAAACGGAAGGTGGATACTGAGAACCGGGGGTTTCAAACAAGGTGGGAGTCGGAGTATATGTTCACGAAGGTAGCTGGAAAACCTGTGTGTCTTCTGTGTGGAGAAAGTGTGGCGGTACTGAAAGAGTATAATCTGAGACGACATTATGAAACGAAACACGCGGACAAAAACAAGAATATGGACATGGAACAAAGGCTACAAAAGGCAGAGGAATTAAAACGAGGCCTCCTTTGATTAATAGATTTTTGCACTTTATTTTTTTGTATTTCAATCCAATTATATTTTAAAAATATTTCAGTTGAGTGGATGATAGAAAATTGCTATTATTGTTTTTTCTTTGAAGTAAATTTAGCCCACTTTTGCTAAAATAGAAAATATAGTCTACTGATGGTGCCTTGAATACCGGTTTCTTTCATTTAATGTTCATGTTATGGGGATATTTATATAAAGGAAATTTGTCTTTTGTGTCTGTTGAAAATTAAAGATTACTGACAGAGCCATAAGAAAATATTGCTTTATTTATCTGATCATATTGTAATATATTTGTTAGGTTTTCAGTAGGTTCAATTAGGTTCACTAGACTATATGCGTCATTTAAAAAATTTTCAATGAACATTCGAACAGTCCGGCCCTCGTCTTGTAGCTGATTTTTTTATTTGGCCCTCCGTCCATTTGACTTTGACACCCCTGGTCTAGAATGTCATTGTATGCTGTAGTGTCAAGATTTCCCTTCTGGAACGAAGGGGCCTAGCCTGAACCATGAAACATAGCCCCAGACCATTATTCCTCCTGCACCAAACATTACAGTTGACACTGCATTTGGACGGGTAGCGTACTCCTGGCATCTGCCAAACCCAGATTCGTCTGTCGGACTGTCAGATGGTGAAGTGGGATTCATCACTCCAGAGAACATTTTCCACTGCTCCAGAGTCCAATGGTGGCACGCTTTACACCACTCCTGCCGACACCATGCACAATGCCAAGAGATCTTAGGCTTGTGTGTGGCTGCTCGACCATGGAAACCCATTTCATGAAGCTCCTGACAAACCGTCCTTGTGCTGACGTTGCTTCCAGAGGCACTTTGGAACTCGGTAGTGAGTGTTGAAACCGAGGACAGATGATTTTTAGGCTCTACATGCATCAGCACTCTGCGGGCCCGTTCTGTGAGCTTGTGTGGCCTACCACTTTGCGGATGAGCCGTTGTTGCTCCTGAATGTTTCCACTTCACAATAACAGCAATTACAGTTGCCTGGGGCAGCTCTAGCAGGGCAACGATCTGACTTGTTGTAAAGGTGGCATCCTATGACTGCCACGTTGAAAGTCTGAGCTCTTCAGTAAAGCAATTCTACTGACAGTGTTTGTCTATGGAGATTGCATGGCTTTTTGCTCGATCTTATACACCTATCTGCAAAAGGTGTGGCTGAAATAGCCGAAACGACTCATTTTGAAGGGGTGTCCACATACTTTTGTGTGTATACATTTAGTAGCTAGCAGTAGCCGCCGTAGCCATTTTGGAATGGCAGTGTCAGCCAATCAGCTCCTTTTTGTTGGTCAACGTGATGTCATTTGCTAATGGCTGATATGCCTACTGCTGCCTGGCATGAGGACAAAAAGGTCAGTTTCCTTGGAAAACTGGAACTATTTTAATCTTCTCTATAGAGCAGTGTGGCTCAAGGTCAAATTTGTAGTACAGTGGCATATCCCATCCCTGAATTGAGGTACGTTTTCCAAGCCATATCACACGCCGGCTCCACGGTTTCTTAATGTAGGTTAACCATGTTTACCTTCCGACCTCAGTGTAAACAAGCGTAATGGTAGGGTCGGCGTCTTCTGGAAAGGCTGGGGGTAATGCCTAACAGCCAACACTACTGATTTTGCCAAATGTACAAAATCAAGGCCCAGTTGATATAAAGAGACAAAATGCAACAAATAAAGTCAACATTTTGTAATGATGACAATCGGTTTATTCCTGTGTTACCCAATCAAAGACTGCCATCTCAGGGTTACCCAATCACATTTGCGTCTGGAGGTGGTGCACGTAATGCAATATGCAATGGTGTCTTAATTACAATATTGAATTCACCAGAGTTTCATTGAATGATGTTTTGGTTGTTTAGACCTGAAATTTTTAAAAGACAGACCAGAACTCCACATTCAGTGTTTTTGAAAGCCCCCAGGCTCTCATCATAGGTTGTAACCTGTAAATAATGCCAGGAATTGGTTATCTGTATCAAATTGGAACTTTCTGATATTCTATAATAAAAGGGGAGATGTGATGTCTGGATATATGACCTACATTTTGACCATCCTGGGCTCATATTTTCCAAGAGTCAGTGTACTTTTATTTGGCCTATTTAGCGATTTCCTTACGAACCCAAGACAAAAATAGACCATGATTTGGGCGATTTTCTAGAAAAGTAATCCTTAGAATGGTCCTTTTTGTAGGAAGGATTCTTGACTTATATTTGACATTTGTATCTAAATCTATAATTGAGAAAATATTTATCAAATTTGGCAAATGTATGACATTTTGGGCTTACCCAAGCCTCCTTTAAGACTCGGTAATCTGTAAGTGCTACAAAGCCCGAATTGGTGTCATATGACTCTTTACCGCTTGCTCTGTAATATGAAGAGTATTTTGATTAAAGTAATATTTGGTTTTGCATTAATTTGTGAATATTGAGAACAACATTTTTGATTCGGCAAGTTTCATGCTACTGTTGAACATAATATACTCTCTGATGCATATCAATGTTCCAAAGTGGGACCTCTGCTACTTTCTGAAGTTATGGCCCTTTTTTACTGAGAAATGGCACAGTAGGCAATGTAACCAATCACAGGCCTCTTTATACTTGTATCAATGTACATTCTGCAAATCACTAGCAGAGGGTGACCACTTTGAATCCATTTTCATTTTGTTTGTAATTCTTCCAAATGTTGATTGTAACTCTAAAAGTAGACTTCTGCACTTATAATTCACGGCAGCTAAAAGAAAGGTGACTTGGTCATATGACACTACAATGGGATAAAATGACTAATAGCAACATGATTTTGGTCAACTTACCGCAAGAAACTGGTGACAAAATGCTCAAATGAGTGTTTAATTTACTTTCACAGCATTGTCAGAAGTCGTATGGGACTTAGGCCTAACTCCAGTCAAGTGACTGTCTGATGTTGGTTTAGAAAGGTAGAAAAACCACTGAAGCACAAACACTATTTCCCATCCCTGCGCCATATCCCCATGACCTCTCTGCAGGATGCTGTTGTCTTTAGTCACTCACTGGGTTAGGGCTAGGGTTACAGTAAAGGGCTTCGCTTTCTGACTCCGTCACAGTGCTGTTTCCACGTGAGGTTAAAATAGGAAGTTGATCTAGTGATATGATTGTGCAATTAAGGCATAAACTGTTTGGGAGTGGATGATTGACAGAAAATAGTAGGGCTCAGATGTAACTTCCCCCAAATCTCTGGCCATGTAGGGTGTTCAACCATAAAATGCTTATTTCATTCAATGTTTATTGAGATGTTCATTCAATAGAGAATTGCATCAGAAATACAATAGATAGGGTATGCAAACAATCGCAAACAATTTCAAAGATTTTGCTGAGTTAGTTCATATAAGGAAATTGGTCAATTGAAATAAACTCATTAGGCCCTAATCTATGGATTTCACATGACTGGGCAGGGGTGCACTGGTCAGCCAGGCCCACCCACTGGTCAGCCAGGCCCACCCACTGGTCAGCCAGGCCCACCCACTGGGGCGCCAGGCCCAGTTTCCCCTCTAAAGGGCATTATTACAGACAGAAATACTACTCCCAAATTCTCTAAAACAACGGATGGATTATCTTGACAATGGAGAAATGCTCACTAACAGGGATGCAAACACATTTGGGCACAACATTTTTGGCTCTTTTTGCTAATGGAACTTTTTTTAGATATTTTTTTTCAGCTCATGAAACATGTGACCAACACTACATGTTGCATTTATTTTTGTTCAGTATAGTTCAGACAATATGGAGGTTTTTACTCAAAATTTAGCATGATTATAGTGAATATAGAATGTCATTATGGTCTAAAAGTGGTCGCTGCTTAATCAAACTGTCACTGCTCCATGGTCAGAACGGCACTTCAAACGTCAACTGCCAAGCTAGCTGGCTTGACACTCCGTAACGTTAGTTTACCAGGCTTTTCGGGCCAACTGGACATTCCTCTCGCCCACCCCGGTCGACTCCTTGCCTACTCCTTGGTCTTCTTGGTTCAAAACTAGATGGCTGTAGTCAGGTGACTTATTGTCAAAAGCAACCCACTTGTAACACAGCCACCTGGTGAAGGCAGTCAATGGCTTAGTGTTCCAAAACTATTCACCTGTTTCTAAACTCAGCAAAAAAAGAAACATCCCTTTTTCAGGACCCTGTCTTTCAAAGATAATAAGTAAAAATCCAAATAACTTCACTTATCTTCATTGTAAAGGGTTTAAACACTGTTTCTTATGCTTCTTCAATGAACCATAAACAATTAATGAACATACACCTGTGGAATGGCTTTGATTCTGCAATCATTGAAAACAAGGAATGAATGTCAGCCAAGTCTATGATATCACAAACCAAACAAATGAAATGGGAGCATCACCAAGATTGGTTCCTTCTCTGTGTACCCAATGGGAGTTCCTACTGTGACTTAACACGAGTCCGCTTAAAAAAAAAATGTTTATGACACTTGGGGAGGGTTAGTTTTTTAGTATAGCCAACAGTACAAATGTAAAGACGAACGCATACTCCCAAACACCTACTACTCACACGTACACTCATCCACACATTGTCTCACTTCAACCAAAGGATGTGGTTGCCTAAACATGAGACTGTTACCATGGTTACTTCATGGATATCAGTCTGAAAGAAGTCTCTGTAGAGGACTCCATAGTCTCTACAGAATGTTGAATAAAATTATATTTACACTTGTAGTAACTTGACAGGGAATGCCCACACTCATTTCTATATTACTTTCCTTTATTTTCAATCAAATAAATAAGATGTACAAATGCAGCAAAGCTTTATACAGCCCACTCAACGTGTGATAGTCGCCTTGTACAGATCCGACGCTGGGTGATGACCTCATCAAAAGGGAAAATGCCACGGTCAATGCCAATAACCAATTCCAATAATAACCATGCACACATGAAGAGCAATCATACTATACTGCAGGTAAGTACAATACATATTCAATGTCATTATTTATATTAACACTTCTCCCCCTTAATTTCATTACCCCCTGTAAGGAAATAAACAGAAGGGTAACCAGTAAGCCACATCAGTGTTTCCTTTTTTCTTCACAACACTTTAGAACTTCTGCTAGTATTACTGTAAATGTAAACAATATGACAGTCCATATTTTCTACTAGGTCTGCTGTTCCACACACACTAACACCATGAGTGTCTCAACTACAGAGTTGGTCTTTCAGAAGGCTTGTGACTACGCTGTGATCTGTGCAGTACTCCTGGTGTTCCACGAGACACCAGTAAGGTGTCTCCCAGTGGCGATGGGTCTGAGGAGCACAGGAGCGGGTTGGGCTTTTGTCAAATTCCATCACCCTCTGCTGGAACCACTGAATGTCGCTTTTCCTCAGATACTGTTTCCTGTGGGATTTCAGCTTGTATACTACCACCCGCAGCTGTTCCATCTGAAAACATGGTATTTTCTTTGTCATAGTGCAGGCGGATGTGATCCTGGTGTCTGCGCATGACTCGACCATCAGTCAGTTTGACCACAAAGGAGGCTGGACCACTGACTCAGAATGATACCTGGCAACCAGTGTTGGCTGCTTGTGAAGTTGTGGCTGTAGACTGTCATTGGGTTTTAACTGTCTCGCCCTCGCGTGGTGGTTGTCTCTTTGTTTCTCCTGCTTCCGTTCCACTCGTGCTTTGATATCCCGACACAGTAGATCCAGGTGAGCTTTTGGACATCTAAGCTGGAGCCTGTCCTCTTTGTGGCCTGATGCTGTAATGGAACAAGAACCGAGAGAGCTTAGTTGTGATGGTTCCTCCAGTCATCCTTTTGAGCCCCTCTTTCAGTATCTGTACAGCCCGCTCCGCTAAGCCCTTTGAGGACAAGTGAAATGGAGAGCTGCGGACATGGAGAATCCTGTTTCTCCACGTTAATTCTTGGAACAAGTCACAGGTAAAGGTTGTCGGACGTGAGTCAGGCAGACCATGGGTTGCAAATAGCCACCAAAGCTTTTTGATGGTTGTGGTCGCTGTGATGTTGCTCCACCATGACAAGGAACATGTGGCCCACAAAAGGGCCTGCAAAGTCTATGTGCAGCCTGGACCATGGGCGGTCAGGCCACTCCCATAGATGTAGTGGCTTGGGTGGAGCCATCTTCTGGTTGATCTGGTGCCCAGAACATTATTTCACTTTTGTTTCTACGTCCTGATCCATGTTAGGCCACCAGATGTAAGATCTGGCTAAACCTTTAATCCGGGAGGCACGTGGGTGAGCCTCGGATCTCATCCATGACTTGTGAACAGCCAGGGGAGGAACAACTTCTCTGTACTGCCAGAGTATGCAGCCATCCTGCACACTCAGCTCAGTATTGTGCTTTGCATAAGGTCTCAGTCCATCATCCTCTGACAGGAGGCCAAAGCTGCATAAGGAATCTTTTCACTTGGGCGAGGATAGGATCCCGGTTTGTCCACTGTTTGAACTGTTTGGCATTCACAGGTGAGTTTGACAATCTCCCCATTAGGAAAATTGTCTCTCGAGGCACCACAGTTGTGGCAGACATCTCTGGTAACAGACGGCTGAGCTCGTTTGCGTTGTCCTTCCCCGCTCTGTACACGAAGGTGTACTGGTAAGCTGACAGTGTGAGGCACAGCGCTGTATCCTTGCTGAAGCCTTGGGAGGAATGCATCTTGATTCACTGAATAGGCTCTTCAGTGGTTTGTGGTCAGTGCATATGGTGAAATGATGACCGTAGAGGTACTGATGAAAGCGTTTCACAGCAAAGACTATGGCCAGACCTTCCTTGTCTAAATGAATAACCCTTCTCAGCACTCGTCAGTGTGCATGATGCAAATCCAATGGGTTTTTCTGATCCGTCCTCCATCTGATAAGAGTACTGCCTCGATGCTGTAGGGCGGGGCGTTACATGACAGAATTATCTCTTTGTCTTGGTCAAAATGAACCAGCAGTTGTGCTGATTGTAGTAGTGCTTTCGCTTCCTGGAAATCTTTCTTTTGTGCTCGCCCCCACTATCATTTACGGTCTTTGGCGCAGCTGAAAAAGTAGAGCCAACACTTGACAGCTCAGGGAGTAACTTACCATAGTAGTTCACCATGCCCAAGAATGACCTGCGCTCAGACATGTTCTTGGGATTTCTAGCATCGTTGATTGCGCTGACTTTGTCCTCCACAGGACAGACCCTGCACTGTGATCTTGTGACCTAGGTACACTACCGTTCAAACGTTTGGGGTCACTTAGAAATGTCTGTGTTTTCCATGAAAACATACATGAAATTAGTTGCAAAATGAATAGGAAATATAGTCAAGACATTGACAAGGTTTATAAATAATTATTTTTAAGTTAAATTGTCCTTCAAACTTCGCTTTCATCAAAGAATCCTCCATTTGCAGAAATTACAGCCTTGCAGACCTTTGGCATTCTAGTTGTCAATTTGTTGAGGTAATCTGAAGAGATTTCACCCCATACGTCCCGAAGCACCTCCCACAAGTTGGATTGGTTTGATGGGCACTTCTTACGTACCATACGGTCAAGCTACTCCCACAACATCTCAATAGGGTTGAGATCCGGTGACTGTGCTGGTCACTCCATTATAGACACAATACCAGCTGACTGCTTCTTCCCTAAATAGTTCTTGCGTAGTTTGGAGCTTTGCTTTGGGTCATTGTCCTGTTGTAGGAGGAAATTGTCTCCAATTTAAGTGCCGTCCACAGGGTATGGCATGGTGTTGCAAAATGGAGTGATTTCCTTCTTCAAGATCCATTTTACCCTGTACAAATCTCCCACTTTACCACCACCAAATCACCCTCCGACCATCACATTGCCTCCACCATGCTTGACAGATGGCGTCAAGCACTCCTCCAGTATATCTTAATATTTTTCTGCGTCTCACAAATATTCTTCTTTGTGATGCGAACACCTCAACTTAGATTAGTCTTTCTATAACACTTTTTTTTCCCAATCTTCCTCTGTCCAGTGTCTTATTTTGCCCATCTTAATCTTTTCTTTTTATTGGCCACTGAGAAATTGCTTTCTTTGCAACTCTACCGAAGAGGCCAGCATCGTGGAGTCGCCTCTTCACTGTTGACGTTGAGACTGGTGTTTTGCAGGTACTATTTAATGAAGCTGCCAGTTGAGGACTTGTGAGGCGTCTGTTCCTCAAACTAGACACACTAATGTACCTGTCCTCTTGCTCAGTTGTGCACTGTGGCCTCTCACTCCGCTTTCTGTTCTGGTTCGAGACAGTTTGCACTGTTCTGTGAAGGGAGTAGTACACAGCGTTGTACGAGAGCTTCAGTTTATTGGCAATTTCTCGCATGGAGTAGCCTTCATTTCTCAGAACAAGAATAGTCTGAGATACTCAACTAGTCTAAAGAAGGCCAGTTTTATTGCTTCTGTAATCAGAACAGGTTTTAGCTGTGCTAACATAATTGCAAAAGGGTTTTCTAATGATCAATTAGCCTTTAAAATGATAAACTTTGATTAGCTAACACAACGTGCCATTGGAACACAGGAGTGATGGTTGCTGATAATGGGCCTCTGTACACCTATGTAGATATTCCATAAACAATCTGCCGTTTCCAGCTACAATAGTCATTTACAACATTAACAATGTCTACACTGTTTCTGACCAATTTGATGTTTTTAATGGACAAATGTGCTTTTCTTTCAAAAACAAGGACATTTTCTAAGTGATCCTAAACCTTTGAACGGTAGTGTGTCACACTCTACTTGGAATGTGCACTTGCAACGCTTCAGGCGCAGCCCTGCCTGGGAGAATCTCTAACACCTGGTCCAGATGGCTGTTCTCCTACGTCTCACCTGTAACCAGGATGTCATTCAGGTACGCTGCTACGTGAGGGATCCCATTCCAGATTGTCCTCTGGAAAATGGCTGGACTGGATGCCACGCCGAAAACCAAGCGGTTGTACCTGAACAAGCCTTTGTGCGTGTTGTCTGACACACTTGAGTCCTTGTCCAGGAGGAACTGTTGGTAGGCATGACTCATGTCAAGCTTTGAACGTCTTGCCTCCAGCAAGCGTCGCTGTTGATGGTGAGTTTGTAGTCCCCACATATACGCAGTGATGTCACTGTTCAGAACGGGAACAATTGGAGCTGCCCAGCGGGAGAACTGAATGGGTTAGTTTCTTGCAGCTGCTCCAACTCCATCCTCCACTTTCTTTTTCATGGCGTAAGGCACTGTCCTGGGTTTGAAAAAGCGAGGCTCTGCCTAGGGATCCACGAACAGCTTAACTGCAGTGTCCTGCAGTGTGCCCAGTTCATCTTTAAAAATCTCAGGGTACGTTTGAGTGACATCCTCAGTCACGTACGTGTGTGTGTGTCTCCCCCAAGTGCAGTTGTATTTTGGTGAGCCAGTCACACCCTAGTAAACTAAGCCCATTCCTTTTCACCTCCAGAGGCCCCAGCAATGGTATGGTCTCCCCGGTGTTCGTACACAGTTTGATCCCTGCTGGTGTGAGGGCTCAGGCCTGTTTTGTGCCCCACATTTGTTTGTAGTTCTCCTCACTGATAAGAGGCAGAGTTCCTCCATCTCCCGCCACTGTAGCATAGATGGGCTCTGCACACGGCTCACTCACATTAAACATGTTGTAGGAACAATGCTCTTCCGTGCTCTCTAGGTGGTGTGCTGCTGACTGCGGCTTCTTAGCTGTGAACTTGCCCTGCCCAGTCTGCCCACCCTCTGGCTTGCTCCTAGGACCCCTGCATTTTGTTTTTTAGCTAATTGTCCCTTTTTTGCAATTGTGACAGACCGTATCTTTGAACTTAGTTGTTTGCACGTGTTCCCCCACAACTAACATTCCACTGCTTTTTTTCCTGATTCACTGCACCACTTCCTCAGTAATGCTAAAAATATTCAAAAGGCTAACAAACGGCCATCTCATCCCTTGAGATATTTCTAAGGCTCTCTTAAATCGGTGTGGCTTCCCCCACCAAACGGCACTCTATGCCGTCCTCATTAATGCCACAGACTGATCTGTCACGGAGCATGTTCTCCAACACCGCCCCAAACTCAATATTCAGAGTTCATGTAATTCAGCAACAAAGTTAGCAACAGACTGACCTGTTTTCTGTAAATGGCAGTTCAACTGAAACCTCTGGACAATCACCGCCGACTTCGGATTTTGGTGAGTCTGAACTAAAGCAACTAGATCCACAAAAGGAATGTCCCCATAGTGTAGCCAAATTCCTCATAAGCTTGTAGGTTTTAGCCCCACACACACTCGAGAGGATAGAGCGCTGCTTAGTCTCACTTATTATTATTTTTTAACCAGGTAGGCTAGTTGAGAACAAGTTCTCATTTACAACTGCGACCTGGCCAAGATAAAGCATAGCAGTGTAAACAGACAACACAGAGTTACACATGGAGTAAACAATAAACAAGTCAATAACACAGTAGAAAGAAAAAAAAATAGTCTATATACATTGTGTGCAAAAGGCATGAGGAGGTAGGTGGATAATTACAATTTTGCAGATTAACACTGGAGTGATAAATGATCATGTGCAGGTAGAGATACTGGTGTGCAAAAGAGCAGAAAAGTAAATAAATAAAAAGTATGGGGATGAGGTAGGTAAATTGGGTGGGCTATTTACCGATGGACTATGTACAGCTGCAGCGATCGGTTAGCTGCTCAGATAGCAGATGTTAGAAGTTGGATTTTTCACTTGCTGCTGATTGTCACTGTTGGCGTTTCCCTCCAGCGGCATCTGCTTTCCGTCGCTCATTAAGCTAGCTAGCTAACTGACTACCTCCACCGTTTCTTAGCTAGCTAGCTAACTGACTACCTCCACCGTTTCTTAGCTAGCTAGCTAACTGACTACCTCCACTGTTTCTTAGCTAGCTAGCTAACTGACTACCTCCACCGTTTCTTAGCTAGCTTGCGCATCGCCCTGTACATGCTGATCCTCGTCGCCAAAAAGATGTAGTAACACAGTGGTCTAAGGCAGTGCTAGAGGCATCACTACAGACCCTTGTTCGATCCCGGCCTGTATCACAACCGGTCGTGATCGGGAGTTCCAAAGGGCGGTGCACAATTGGCTCAGTGTCGTCCGAGTTAGGGGAGGGTATGGCCAGGGTAGGTAGTCATTGTAAATAAGAATTTGTTCTTAATTGACTTGCCTAGTTAAATAACTTGACAAGGAAGGCCCACACGCATTTCTATATTACTTTCATCCTAAAAAATAAAAGGTGTACAAATGCAGCAAAGCGATACAGCCCACTCAACGTGTGATAGTCGCCTTGTACAGATCCGACTCTGGGTGATGACCTCATCAAAGGGAAAATTCCACAGTCAATGCCAATAACCAATTCCAATAATAACCATGCACACATGAAGAGCAATCATACTATACTGCTGGTAGGTACAATACATATTCGATGTCATTATTTATATAGTGTCCACACTATAACACATTACCTGTACATGCTGTTGGGCCTTTTGGCGGTAGGAGGTGGCGCTGGCGTAGCCACAGGAAAGTGATTACCGTTTTGCTGTGCCGGTAGGTTCTGTCGCTGGTATTTTCTACCTGTTGACTCATCACACGCATCACATACAATCACATGCAATATGTAAACAATAGCTGAATGGAACCGCATTCTGGCTAGTAGAGGTCATGAGAGGAAACTTTCCTGATCCAAACACTCGCTTCTGCCTGACGTAGAATTCTATGCCATTCAACATCACTTCTTCAGGTGGCAGTAGCCTCTGGGCTCGTAAACAACCACACGTTACGCTTTTCAGGGGAAAGGGAAGACAGAACCTGTGATATGACTTTTGTTTTTTGATGTTAACAAGGAGACACTCCATTTGAACTGGATTGTTTGAGCAGTGCTGAAGAGAATATTCCCGCCTTTTCATTATAATTATTTTTTTGTTCTCGTCAAGACCAGAATGTGGGGAATCTAGTTTCAGGCGTTTCTTTCAAGCTATGATGGGTTATAGTAGTATTTATAATAAACCGACAATTACAATCCTGGAAATGTAGCCCTTTACTTGGTTCAACTTCCTGTAGAAGTTACACAGCCAGTCGCTGGCGGCTGCTCAGTCACATGACAGGGAGGTGACTGTCAGGGTGACTGCATATGCTTCAACCTCCCACTCACCCATAACCCACTCACTGGACCTAATATAAACCCTGCTTGATCATGCTGTACAGACACACCAAGGGGGAGGGCTGTGATCAGCACTTGTTATCCTGATTGGCCCTCCTCCCAGCAGATGTATGGTCTTCTGTTTATTACCCTGCTTCATACTGTCTGTTTCTGAGCAGAATAGGACCCTAGCCCCACTGCCCCGCACTGACATTTTACCCTGGAGAAAGTTCTTTCAAACAACAATCTTCCCCTCCCCTAACTCTGTTGATCCTAGGGATTTGTCTCTGTCAGCATACTCTATTTCAGCTCAGTTGGCTCTCCTTATTTGTTTGGTTTTTATGTCAGGCAGGCTACTCCTGGATACTCAGGCCTAAGGTTTAATTACTGTACATACTGTATCTTACAACCTGTGAAACACTTAATTTGGACCTTGTTCAAAGGCTCCCTTGATTTTTGCACGTATTTTGGCTGTGACCGTGAAGTGTTCAGAACAAAGTCTCCAAGATCAAACTTGACTTAAACACACACTGAAGAGCTCTTGCATATTTCTACAACAATGTTTGCTTTTGTTTTTCAGCTATTCTCTTGCTCTCTCTCGCTACCTGTAGTTTGGAAGCACATTATATTAAGCTTGTGAATTTGTCTGGTCGTTTTTGCCTTTACTTGACATTCATTGGTCTATATTAGAACACAGTCATGTTTATGTTTTGACTCTTGTGTATGCAACTACTCCTATGTGCTTAACGTGTTCTGATCATTCTTTCCGGTGTGTCCCCCAGGTCGGGAGCAGTTCCACGGGCTGGGCTCCATGTACTGCCGGGGCGCTGCTGCTGTCATCCTCACCTACGACGTGACCAACTGGCAGAGTCTGGCTGAGCTGGAGGAGCGCTTCCTGTCCCTGACCGACACTGCCAATCACGACTGCATCTACGCCATCGTGGGCAACAAGGCCGACCTCACAGACCTCCAGGCACAGGTGGGAGCCACCCAAGACTGCCTAACCGAGGACCAGGGAGAGGAGGACGGGGAGAGGCCCAGGGTGCCTTCTGCCTGCCCCACCCCTCCAGCCTCTCCCGTCTCCCTGTCGGGGGTGTCGGTCAGCAAGCAGGTGAGCCGGGAGGATGCAGTGGCGTTGTATGGGAGGATCCTGAGATACAAGGGTATGGAGGAGACTAACAGCCTGCCTGCTGACAAGATGTGCTTTGAGACCAGTGCTAAGACGGGCTACAACGTGGACCCTCTGTTTGAGGCTCTGTTTGACATGGTGCTGCCCTCCATCATCAGGAAGAGGACTGAGAGAGAGGGATCACCCACCGTGGACCTGGATGAGTGCAGCGGGGCAGGAAAACGGCCAAGGGCCGCCTGCTGCTAGGGACTACCGACTTTTAGACTGATCGTAAAGAGGACTTTTCATGCCATCTCCATGTTGCTCTCCCAAGAGATTCTAAGATTTGTCAGCATTGACCGATTTTTGATACACATACTTTCAAGCAATCAATCAAACATTTATTCTTCCAATGAGATGCCAAGGATTGTTATGGAGTAAGAAGGAGTTTGTTTCTGAGGCTCTGATGTGTAATTGAGTTCTGGCCAAAATGGTGTGTAGTTTGTAGATGGACTGTTTAGAAATCAATCACAGATGATTATTTTCTGGAATGAGAATGTCACATGCCTTTTTGTTCAACAGCACAAATTGTTTGACTACCAGGGTGGGCACATTTGAATTGTGTCAAATGAATCTTATTGTAAGGATGTTTTTAAATGTTTGTTTAACAATCAGCGTTGTTTGCATTTGTACGTTCTGTTGCATGTTAATTTTTATTACGTCCTTTTTTGTTCATTTGCACCTGATCTACACTGGACAATGTGCATTTATATGGAAGACATTTTAAACGTGCTTGATACTTTCAAAGATGATACGATAATAAAGATTCTCATTTTGAAATTGTGATGTAGTTTCAGCTGAGGTGTGAACGTCAATGCAAATTCAACAAACAAAACCATTTATTTTAGTTATGACACCATTACAATACATTTCTATGGATTCATAGCACCTAATGGTATTCAACATAATTACATTGAACTAATGGCCAAATAAAGCCGTTCATCTGAAGTGGCTGGAAATGTACAATATAAAACTGGTGTTATTTTAATGGCAAATTCAACAGACTTCTTAGGACCTAGAATGTGATAAACAAATACATGCTCTGGAGGGATCGCTGACCAGATTTTGTTCAAACAGTCCTTGTAGCTTAGACTTTGGACAGAGTTGTTTGCATTTCTGTGCTGGCTTGATTCCAGCAGAGACTGAGCTGACTGTTTCATATGAACAATGTATACTGGGAAAATGTGATGTCATGGGTAAAAAAAAAGAAGTTTTTAGTTATGAGTGAATTAAGTTCATTCAGCAGATATAAATATAAAGTAAATCAGTGCATTTTGTGATCAAAGCGATTTGTGAATGTCACGTTCGGGTAAGAGCTGTAAAATATATTGATATAGCGAACAAACTGAGGCAACGGTTTGCACAGTGGCTCTTATGTTATGTGCGAACACAATGTAAAGCAGAATAATACTGAATGTTAAGAGCGAAAACATCAACCAAACCTAATTTACAATTGGTTGAGGGTCACTATTAGTGAAGTGGCATTAGCACTTATACCTGAATAATAAAACAAACTTTAAAAAAAATGTAATAACTGAAGCGGTACACTTTAATCAATTTGATAACTGAAGCGGTGCGTACACACACACACACACGGGCATCTTTGGTTGTTTCAGCTGTATGTTCTTGGTATGGTCAGTTAAACATATTTGGTGTATAATTATAGCTGAGGTAATAAGTTAAGAGCACCATATCAAATAGGACAAACAATTAAAAAGCATTTACATGTATATTTCATATCGCTAACTTTATGGCAGGGATTTATTTCTTAACACCGCATACTTGCTCTCCATTTGAAGCGTTCACACACTCCTTCACTCCTCACTAGTCAAGGTTCGGGGGAGTAGGATGAAGCTGTCCCATAGATGCTGATCTAAGGTTAGTGTTGCGTTTCCGCTTCATGGCTACAGTTAAGAATTGGGGAGGGTAAGCTAAACCTAGATCTGTGCCTAAGACCAAAGGCAATAACTACCTGAATTGTGTTTGGCAGGGGGGTATGGTCACAGGAAATGACATCTTAGGGTAAACCAGGTCACAGGTTCTTCATGCAGACCTGACAACGGCTGATGCGTGAGAGGAGCTGGCCTGCTTTCAGGGTCTCTGAGGCAGGTTCTGCATGGAAGGACTGTTCGATGGAGGTGAGCCAGAAGCTGTGTTTGTTGGCGAAGTAGTGGCAGGTGCCCTTGGCCCCGTTACACTCGATGAAGGGCGTGGTACGGAAGTCCTCCAGACAGGAACCAGGAGACGACAGAGACTGACCCCCACCCTCGTCACCTGCTGCCGTGTGCTGGGGGGAGGGGTAAGAGGTTGTATGAACACTGATACGAACGTCTTATTCAACTTCCTACCTATGGCATTTATATTCCCTGACGTGAAAGAACTGAACAGATTAAAGCAAATTCCCAGTAGGCTTCAATCATATGGCTTTCACCTGTCCTGCGTTTTCAGATCAGTAGAGATGAAGAATGGGAGACAAGGAGAGGAGGGCACTTCAGATCGTGTAGAAAAGGAAGCAAAGAGACTCACCATGAGGAAGGAGTAGCCAATCCACAAGCTGCGCCAGCCAGCAGGGCATTGTGGGATGGTAATATCCTGGCTGTGCACGGCGATGGCGACGGACGGAGCTTCGCACACAGAGCAGCGGCTGATGTACGGTTTGATATCACCTTCCTCCACGGGCATCATGGGAAGGGGCGCGGTGGTGGACAGCCAATAGGATTTGTCGTTGCGGCTGGCGTAGTAGCAGACGTCTCCGGGGTTGCAGTACAGGAAGGGCATGGTGTTGAAACGAGGGAGGCAGGAGCCCGCCAGACCTGGGATCAACAGATCAATTCAATCAACCGATCAATCAATTGACCAATAAATGTAATCATATAAAATGACGACACTGAGCTACAGCCACTACAGGCAAACTTGAGACATCCTTACTTGTTCTATCTGCCAATCCAATTAAATCTGAATAGACATGAGTATAACCCAATAATCATGTGGTGTTTATGTGAATTTCCTGTCTTTTAGTTTTTCTTATCTCTTTCTCACCTAGGTCCTGGTTGTGGGCCTTCTCCTGGCCCTCGAAGTACAGCAGACTGTAGCCGTCCCACAGCTTCGACATGCCCACGGGGCACATGGGGGTCTGCTCTGATTGGCTGTGCTTCACCAGCAGGTATCCCACGCTCACACTGCGGCCCGGCATGCCATGCAACCCTGTAGTTCCTGGGTTACCATGGTGACCTAGGGGTCAGAGAGAGAGAGAGAGGGTCAAATGCATGTGTGCGTAATATATAAAATATGTGCAATGTTTTTGTCTGTTTACTTTTCTAAATGTTTGTGTGGTTAAAATGTATTTACATTAAAAACACAACATTTCCGTGTCTAATAAATCACACCACCATAAAAACAGCAAATGGAATAATGGATTTAATTTGTTTCAGATCAGCATCCTAAAATGTCTTTATCAGTAAGCTAATTACAGAACTAATAATCACTACAGACCATGGGTCATTTCTCTCATAATACACTAGTGGCTCATTCAGACCAATAACACTCTTTGATCGAAACCATTTGGGGGAAACCAACTCCCCATCTCCCTCTCTTAATCCAGGCCTGAGTGCTATAATTCTAATATACCCCATTGCCCTGGCACACCTGCCATACTGTACCTACCTTCCATGCCTTGCAGACCAAGATGGCCCCTCCCTCCAACATTCCCACGGTACCCAGGGGTACCTGGTCTGCCACCCACCCCTGGCATCCCCTTCTGCCCCTGGGGCCCAAAGTAACCTGGAGGGGGAGATGGGGAATAGGGGTAAGGGGTAAGGAAGTAGGAAAAAGGGGGAAAAAAAGGTCAGAGAAAATATGGCTAATCCCACAGAAGAAACTGTATATAGAACAGTCTATTATATTGACAACAACACAACACTGTAACACATTCTCCTACCTGGATCTCCAGGGGGTCCTATAGGGCCGCTCTCCCCTCGTACCCCCTCCGGTCCTCGGATACCCTGAGGACCTGGAGCACCCCTCTCTCCTGGCATCCTGGTGGGTAGTGGGGCTGGGCCCTGGTTACCTGGGAATCCTGGATAACCTGAAGGACCAGACCAGGCCACACACAGTTTGTATGTGAGAAACAGGCAACTTTCATGATAATGTAGGTGATTTTCAGGTGAATTATAGTGATGTGCAGAGTGATATCAAACAGAGTGAGATGACATCCTTACCTGTGAGTCCAGTACTTCCTTTTGGGCCGGAAGGACCTCGGTCTCCTTGGAAACCAGACCTACCAGGAAATCCCATCATCCCCTGACCTCCCTTCACACCTTTGCAACAAAAGCCATGGCTGTTACTTTTACTGTTTCAGTGAAAGGTTAAACAGCTCAATATTCCCTGTCTGTCAAAAGTGAAACATATAACAAAACATAATTCTGGATTGTATTTTGGAAATTCTCCTCTATACTATAATCTATACTATAATCCTACATTCTTATGAAAAAGGTTTCCAAAAGGATTCTTCGGATTTCCCCATAGGGTAACCCTCTTTGGTTCCATGTAGGAATTACAACATGTAGGAATTCCAAAACAGAATCCAGAATGATGTTCTGTTATCCTACGGGGACAGCCAAAGAACCCTTTTAGGTTCTAGATAGCACCTTTTGTTCTAAGAGTATATGATCCGCACCTTTCTTCCCAGACACTCCGCTCTGTCCTTGGTATCCTGATGGTCCCTGATCCCCCTGCTTTCCTTTCAGACCAGGGAATCCAGTGACGCCATACTGGCCAGTTAAACCCTTCTCTCCATATTGAGAGGGCTCACCAGGTAAACCACGGGGCCCAGGGAAACCTGCAAAACAAAACAACCATTATTAGCACACCAAATACACACACAAAACACTTCACACACTACACATCCCAGAGGATAAAAACTTGGTCCGTTAATCTACTCTAAATCGACACATTCCACTCTGTCATTTTCTACTCCACCTGGCAGTCCTTTGGGTCCAGGGAAGCCAGGTTCTCCTGAAGGTCCGGGTCTGTCTGAGGTGCCCTGTGGCCCTTGGGGGCCCTGAAACCCTGGGGGTCCCACCTGGCCCTGGTCACCTGAGGACAAGAAGAGAAGAGGGAGGTCTTAGACACTATAAAACACAAAATGTCCTCCAAACTTTGTAACAAAAAAATGCAATGTTTCTTTAGGAGTAGTGACTAACCTGGTTGTCCTTGAACTCCCTTCAAACCCAGCGATCCGGGTGTCCCGACCTCGGAGTTGGGTATACCTGTCTCTCCCCTCGCTCCCTTAACACCGGGGTCACCTGGGGTTCCAAAGTTATCCTGACCTGGAAGTCCAGGGATTCCCTTCTGACCCTTCAGCCCATCCAGTCCGAATATACCCTTTAGTCCCGGGAAACCTGCAGAGAGGAGCAGATCAAAGACAGTGTTAAGGCAAAGGTTTTGTGTATGTGCACACCCGTGTGTGTGTGTGTTTGTGTACCTCTCTGTCCGGGGAAGCCTGGTTGTCCATGTGTGCCTGATTCTCCGGGGACCCCAGGCCATCCCTTCGTACCCTGGTTGCCTGGAAACCCTTGTTGACCATCAGATCCTGGAGACAACAACCACATAGAGTCAGACAGGTAACAGTCAGACACAGGCAATGAATGACACTCATTCTAATAATGTGAGCAACAGGGCAAGAAGTCAAGTCTCTTACCTACAGGTCCTCCTGTGCCAGGTTCACCTGGCACGCCCTTCATGCCCTCAATACCATGGAAACCTCCACCTCCCCTGTCTCCCAGATTCCCAATGTAGCCCTTCTGACCTGTAGGGAGAGACAGAGGGCATCAGGAACACTGTTACCATGGTAACACTTCTCAGAGAGCATCTTAAGTAGACTAATTGTCTTCATCTGCACTGATCTGATAACATAGAATAGGTAAAAGCAATATGGTGGAGGCCTACCAGGTATTTGCTCTCACCAGTCCATGCAGATGTAGGATCTTAATTTGACCAGTTTTGGAGCAGGAGTAAAATAATCCTGAAGCAGGATGATTAGATTATATATACAGTGTCAGTCAAATGTTTGGACACACCTACTCATACAAGGGTTTAACTTTATTTTGACTGTTTTCTACGTTTTAGAATAATAGTGAAGACATCAAAACTATGAAATAACACATGGAATCATGTAGTAACCAAAAACGTGTTAAACAAATCAAAATAGATTTTAGATTCTTCAAAGTAGCCACCCTTTGCCTTGATGACAGCTTTGCACACTCTTGGAATTCTCTCAACCAGCTTCACCTAGAATGCTTTTCCATCAGTCTTGAGTTCCCACATATGCTGAGCACTTGTTGGCTGCTTTTCCTCCACTCTGTGGTCCAACTCACCCTAAACCAACTCAATTGGGTTGAAGCCGTCCCGGACAGAGATGGCCGCCTCCATTCGCTTTCCTAGGAAACTATGCAGTATTTTGTTTTTTTTAAGTGTTATTTCTTACATTGGTACCCCAGGTAATCTTAGGTTTTATTACATATAGTCGGGAGGAACTACTGGATATAAGAGCAACGTCAACTCACCATCATTACGACCAGGAATACGACTTTCCCGAACCAGCCCAGTCGCGGACCAGGATGTCTTGCTCCCAGACAGACTAAACAACTTCTTTGCTCGCTTTGAGGACAATACAATGTCACTGACACAGCCAGCTACCAAAACCTGCGGACTCTCCTTCACTACAGCCGATGTGAGTAAAACATTTAAATGTGTTAATTCTTGCAAGGCTGCAGGCCCAGACGGCATCCCCAGCTGCGTCCTCAGAGCATGCGCAGACCAGCTGGCTGGTGTGTTTATGGACATATTCAATCAATCCTTATCCCAGTCTGCTGTTCCCACATGCTTCAAGAGGGCCACCATTGTTCCTGATCCCAAAAAAGCTAAGGTAACTGAGCTAAACGACTACCGCCCCGTAGCACTCACTTCTGTCATCATGAAGTGCTTTGAGAGACTAGTCAAGGACCATATCACCTCTACCCTACCTGACACCCTAGACCCACTCCAATTTGCTTACCGCCCCAATAGGTCCACATACGACGCAATCGCAACCACACTGCACACTGCCCTAACCCATCTGGACAAGAGGAATACCTATGTGAGAATGCTGTTCATCGACTACAGCTCAGCATTTAACACCATAGTGCCCTCCAAACTCGTCATCAAGCCCGAGACCCTGGGTCTCGACCCCGCCCTGTGCAACTGGGTACTGGACTTCCTGACGGGCCGCCCCCAGGTGGTGAGGGTAGGTAACAACATCTCCACCCCGCTGATCCTCAACACTGGGGTCCCACAAGGGTGCGTTCTGAGCCCTCTCCTGTACTCCCTGTTCACCCACGACTGCATGGCCATGCACACCTCCAACTCAATCATCAAGTTTGCAGATGACACTACAGTGGTAGGCTTGATTACCAACAACGACGAGACGGTCTACAGGGAGGAGGATTGGGCCCTCGGACAGTGGTGTCAGGAAAATAACCTCACACTCTGTCTTAACCCATCTGGACATGAGGAATACCTATGTGAGAATGCTGTTCATCGACTACAGCTCAGCATTTAACACCATAGTGCCCTCCAAACTCGTCATCAAGCCCGAGACCCTAGGTCTCGACCCCGCCCTGTGCAACTGGGTACTGGACTTCCTGACGGGCCGCCCCCAGGTGGTGAGGGTAGGTAACAACATTTCCACCCCGCTGATCCTCAACACTGGGGTCCCACAAGGGTGCGTTCTGAGCCCTCTCCTGTACTCCCTGTTCACCCACGACTGCATGGCCATGCACACCTCCAACTCAATCATCAAGTTTGCAGACGACACTACAGTGGTAGGCTTGATTACCAACAACGACGAGACGGTCTACAGGGAGGAGGATTGGGCCCTCGGACAGTGGTGTCAGGAAAATAACCTCACACTCTGTCCTAACCCATCTGGACACGAGGAATACCTATGTGAGAATGCTGTTCATCGACTACAGCTCAGCATTTAACACCATAGTGCCCTCCAAACTCGTCATCAAGCCCGAGACCCTGGGTCTCGACCCCGCCCTGTGCAACTGGGTACTGGACTTCCTGACGGGCCGCCCCCAGATGGTGAGGGTAGGTAACAACATCTCCACCCCGCTGATCCTCAACACTGGGGTCCCACAAGGGTGCGTTCTGAGCCCTCTCCTGTACTCCCTGTTCACCCACGACTGCATGGCCATGCACACCTCCAACTCAATCATCAAGTTTGCAGATGACACTACAGTGGTAGGCTTGATTACCAACAACGACGAGACGGTCTACAGGGAGGAGGATTGGGCTCTCGGACAGTGGTGTCAGGAAAATAACCTCACACTCAACGTCAACAAAACAAAGGAGATGATCGTGGACTTTCGGAAACAGCAGAGGGAGCACCCCCCTATCCACATCGACGGGACAGTAGTGGAGAGGGTAGTAAGTTTTAAGTTCCTCGGGCGTACACATCACGAACAAACTGAATTGGTCCACCCACACAGACAGCGTGGTAAAGAAGGCGCAGCAGCGCCTCTTCAACCTCAGGAGGCTGAAGAAATTCGGCTTGTCACCAAAAGCACTCACAAACTTTTACAGATGCACAATCGAGAGCATCTTGTTGGGCTGTATCACCGCCTGGTACGGCAACTGCTCCGCCCATAACCGTAACGCTCTCAAGAGGGTAGTGAGGTCTGCACAACGCATCACCGGGGGCAAACTACCTGCCTTCCAGGACACCTACACCACCCGATGTCACAGGAAGGCCATAAAGATCATCAAGGACAAAAACTACCATCCAGAAGGAGAGGTCAGTACAGGTGCATCAAAGCAGGGACCGAGAGACTGAAAAACAGCTTCTATCTCAAGGCCATCAGACTGTTAAACAGCCACCACTAACATTGAGTGGCTGCTGCTGCCAACATACTGACTCAACTCCAGCCACTTTAATATTGGAAAAATTGATGTAAAAAAATGCATCACTAGCCACTTTAAACAATGCCACTTAATATAATGTTAACATACCCTACATTACTCATCTCATATGTATATACTGTACTCGATACCATCTACTGCATCTTGCCTATGCCGTTCTGTACCATCACTCATTCATATATCTTTATTTGAGCTGTTCTTGCCATAATATGGACTTGGTCTTTTACCAAATAAGGCTATCTTCTATATACCCCCCCTACCTTGTCACAACACAACTGATCGGCTCAAACGCATTAAGAAGGAAAGAAATTCCACAAATGAACTTTAATTGAAAAGTTAATTGAAATGCATTCCAGCTGACTACCTCATGAAGCTGGTTGAGAGAATGCCAAGAGTGTGCAAAGCTGTCATCAAGGCAAAGGGTGGCTACTTTGCAGAATCTCAAATATAAAATATATTTTGATTTGTTATACACTTTTCTGGTTACTACATGATTCCATATGTGTTATTTCAGAGTTTGATGTCTTCACTGTTATTCTACAATGTAGAAAATAGTAAAAATAAAGAAAAACCCTTGAATGAATAGGTGTGTCCAAACTTTTGACTGGTACTGTATATAAAAAAGTGATTATGTCTAACAGGAAATGAGTTTTGTCTACAGCTATAGTTTAGGTGTGATATCTAGTGAAAGAAAGTGAACTACTGGTTTTCAGTGAATTTATGTCAATTAAAAATGTGAATTTCCTACGACAACAGAGTGATGAAATTAAGGTACAACATCTGTAGTTCCTAGTGCAAATGAAGGAAGCCAGTCTGAATGGGTGACTCACCTGGAACCCCAGGGAAACCATCCTCCCCCCTCAGTCCTGTGGATCCGGGCATGTCGATTACGGCACCCCCCTCACCTGGAAAAGAAAACAATGACGTATTTCAGCAAGTATCTTTTACTACTCATTCTTTCTTCTGTGGAACTTAAATAGGCCTGGGACTTTAGCTTCGAGTCCAAGTGCTTAACAAAGACAAGATTTAACTGAGTTGAAACTGCTGGAAAGTGAAGTTTGGAGGACTACTGGCGTCTACGGTACTGTCCATGAATTTTGGGACGGACAGGGGGCGTCATACCTTTGACACCCTTCACTCCTGGATCTCCTGAGGATCCGTAGGCACCGGGGTTACCTTTATCCCCCTGAAAAACACACACAGAGACACAGCATTAGATCGGACAGAGATATCCGTCTGTTCTAACCTGGTCGTTGAACATGTTCAGCATGAAAACTACAGGTGCAGGCTGCAGCAGAGACACAATGGGAACCAGACAACATGGTCTCACCCTGTGACCAGACATCCCGGGAAAGCCGCTGATTCCGTTTGATCCTGTCAGACCAGGCATTCCTTTTGGCCCCGGAAGTCCCTGCGCGCCTGGGTTGCCTTGGAAACCCTTCTCATCGCTGGGGTCTCCGGGAACGCCGTGGTAGCCCTCCATTCCCGGAACACCGGGAAAACCTTTAGGACCTGTGGAAGAGAGAGAGGGAAGGTGAAGAGGGGATCAGAATGAGACTAGTGAAATGAAAAGGAGGATGAGGAGGACAGAATGTGAATAAAGAAGAGAGGGGGGATAGGGAGGGCATGAAGCCTGAATATCCCTACTCACCTCTGGGTCCAGTGAATCCGATCTGTCCTGTGGTTCCATCTTCTCCCTTTGTCCCCTTCATGTCTTTGATGATCTGACGAGGGATGTGGGGTTTCTCGCCAGCTGGACCCCTCAGACCACGGTCACCTAGGAGACAGCGGGGGTGAGAGTGAGTGTCAAATCAGATAAAAGGATCGAAAGAGAAAGTGAGGGACAGGGAAAGAGAGAAGAAGAGCACAGAAACACACACAATTCTAATGGCAGTTCCGTCTCACCCTTTGAACCATAGTCGCCCATGTTTCCTTTCTGTCCAAATTCGCCGGGATTGCCAGTCTCTCCTTTCTGTCCAGAGAAGCCCTTCAGGCCCGACACACCAGGCATTCCTCCAAACCCTGACATGCCACGAGACCCTTTGATACCTAGAACAGGAAGTGACATCTCAAGTCAGGAGGATAGTCCTCACATCAGCATCTAGTTATGATATACACTGCGTATACCAAACATTAAGAACACCTTCCTAATATTGAGTTGCACCCCCTTTGGACGTCAGAAAAGCCTAAATGTGTCAGGGAATAGACTCTACAATACTGGCCCATGTTGACTCCAATGCTTCCCACAGTTGTGTCAAGTTGGCTGGATGTTCTTTGAGTGGTGGACCATTCTTGATACACATTGGAAACTGTTGAGAGTGAAAACCCCAGCAGTGCTGCAGTTCTTGACACACTCAAACCGGTGCCCCTGGCACCTACTACCATAACCCGTTCAGAAAGGCACAAAAATATTGTGAATGGTACACATACACAATCCATGTCTCAAGTGTCTCAATGTTTAAAAATCCTTCTTTAACCTGTCTCCTCCCCTTCATCTGCACTAATTTAAGTGAATCAATATGACATCAATATGGGATCATAGCTTCCACCTGTATTCACCTGGTCAGTCTATTTCATGGAAAGAGCAGGTGTTCCTAATGTTTGTATACTCAGTGTATTTCATTCCTCACTGCAAATCTCTAGTGTGACATCGCATCATCATATCAACTATTCATCAGAAAATGACATGTGGACTGTGAGAGTATATGACCATATATGACCACTAACTCTATAAGTAGAACATTGCACAGAACATGACTCCACTGTGTATAATAACTTACCCTTGAACCCTGGCAGGCCAGAGTGTCCTGTAGGTCCTGGCACTCCGGGGTCACCCTGGTCTCCGGTGTTTCCCTCAGCGCCCTGACTACCAAACTCCCCCAGTGTCCCCTTTATTCCTATGGGCCCTGGTGTGCCAGGGTCCCCCTGATCACCCCTGTTTCCGCTCAAACCTGGAAGTGACACATACACAGTGTATTAGGTTCTATCTCTTCAAAGCAAACAGAAAAAAAGTTAAGAAAGAGAAGTTAATCAGTCATGTTTCTGACCTGGTTGTCCGGTGCTTCCTGTTGGTCCAGGGACACCAGCCGTTCCGGGTACACCTGGCCAGCCATACTTCCCAGCAGCTCCCGGTCCTCCTTGCTCCCCTTGCAGACCTGAAGGACCTACGTCGCCCTTGAACCCAATCATACCAGGCATGCCACCCATCCCTAAGAGAGAAGGGCAGAGAGAGGCCATTACAATAACTATACAGTGCATTCGGAAAGTATTCAGACCCCTTGACTTTTTCCACATTTTAAAACATTACAGCCTTATTCCAAAATGGATTAAATAGTTTTCCCCCCTCATCAATCTACACACACAATACCCCATAATGACAAAATAAAATCAGGTTTTTAGATCTTTTGCAAATGTATTAAAAATAAAAATCAGAAGTATCAAATCAAACATTATTTGTCATATGTGCCGAATACAACAGGTGAAATGCTTACTTTACTACAAGCCCTTATGTCACGCCCTGACCTTAGAGAGCTTTTTATGTCTCTATTTTGATTTGGTCAGGGTGTGATTTGGGTGGGCATTCTATGTTCTTTTTCTATGTTTTCTATTTCTTTGTTTTGGCAGGGTGTGTTTGGACCAAGGAACTTTAAACTCTCGACCTGCTCCACTACAGCCCTGTTAATGTTAATGAGGGCCTGTTCGGCTTGCCTTTTCCTGTAGTCCACGATCAGCTCCTTTGTCTTGCTCACGTTGAGGGAGAGGTTGTTGTCCTGGCACCACACTGCCAGTCCTCTGACCTCTCCTATAGGCTGTCTCATCGTTGTAGTTGACCAGGCCTACCACTGTTGTGTCATCAGCAAACTTAATGATGGATGCTGTTGATGTGAGCCATGACCAGCCTTTCAAAGCACTTCATGGCTACCAACGTGAGTGCTACGGGGCGGTAATCATTTAGGCAGGTTACCTTCGCTTCCTTGGGCACAGGGACTATGGTGGTCTGCTTGAAACATCTAGGGGAGAGGTTGAAAATGTCAGTGAAGACACTTTCCAGTTGGTCCGCGCATGCTTTGAGTACACGTCCTGGTAATCCGTCTGGCCCCGCGGCTTCGTGAATGTTGACGTGTTTAATGGTCTTGCTCACATCGGCTGCCGAGAGTGTTATCACATAGTCGTCCGGAACAGCTGGTGCTCTCATGCATGCGTCAGTGTTGCTTGCCTCGAAGCAAGCATAAAAGGAATTTAGCTCGTCTGGTAGGCTCTTCACTGGGCAGCTCGCGGCTGGGTTTCCCTTTGTAGTCCGTAATAGTTTTTAAGCCCTGCCACATCCAACGAGCGTCAGAGATGATGTAGTAGGATTCAATATATTTGAAAAAATATAATAATTTTGTACCCCCTTAATTTTTTTATTTTGTGGTATCCAATTGGTACAGTAGTTACAGTCTTGTCTCATCGCTGCAACTCCCGTACGGACTCGGGAGAGGTGAAGGTCGAGAGCTGTGCATCCTTCGAAACACAACCCAGCCAAGCCGAACTGCTTCTTGACACAACGCTCAAGTAACCCAGAAGCCAGCCGCACCAATGTGTCGGAGGAAACACCGTACACCTGGCGACCGTGTTAACGTGCATGGCCTGCCACAGGAGTCGCTAGAGCGCGATGGGACAAGAACATCCCTGCCGGCCAAACCCTCCCCTAACCCGGGCGACGCTGGCCAATTGTGCGCCACCCCATGGGTCTCCCGGTCACGGCCGGCTGCGAAAGACCTGGACTCTAACCAGGATCTCTAGTAACACAGCTAGCACTGCGATGCAGTGCCTTAGACCACCGCGCCACTCGGAAGGTAGTAGAATTCAATCTTAATCCTGTATTGACGCTTTGTCTGTTTGATGGTTCGTCTGAGGATGTAGCAAGATTTCTTATAAGAGTATGGGTTAGTGTCCTGCTCCTTGAAAGAGGCAGCTCCAGCCTTTAGCTCGATGCGGATGTTTCCTGTAATCCATGGCTTCTGGTTGGGATATGTATGTATGGTCACTGTGGGGATGACGTCATCGATGCACTTATTGATGAAGCCGGTGACTGAGGTGGTATACTCCTCAATGCCATTGGATGAATCCCGGAACATATTCCAGTCTTTGCTAGCAAAACAGTCCTGTAGCGTAGCATCCGTGTCATCTGACCACTTCCATATTGAGCGAGTCACTGGTACTCCCTGCTTTAGTTTTTGCTTGTAAGCAGGAATCAGGAGGACATTTGCCAAATGGATTGCGAGGAAGAGCTTTGTATGTGTCTCTTTGTGTGGAGTAAAGGTGGTCTAGACATGCTGGTAGAAATGAGGTAAAATGGATTTAAGTTTGTCTGCATTAAAGTCCCTGGCAACATTGGTTTGTGGTGGTAAATAGATGGCTACGAAGAATATAGATGACAACTGTCTTGGTTGAAAGTGTGTTCTACAGCTTATCATAAGTTACTGTGCCTCATGCGAGCAATCCCTCAAGATTTCTTTAATATTAGACATTGCGCACCAGCTGTTATTCACAAATAGACACACACCCCGCCCCTTCTCTTACCAGACTTAGCTTCGCTGTCCTGCCGATACATAGAAAATCCCGCCAGCTCTATATTATCCGTGTCGTCGTTCAGCCACAACTCGATGAAAACATAAGATATTACAATTTTTAATGTTCCGTTGGTAGGATAGTCTTGATCATCCAGTTTGTTTTCCAATGATTGCACGTTGGCCAATAGAACGGATAGTAGTGGAGGTTTACTCACTCGCCTACAAATTCTCAGAATGCAGCCCCGACCTCTGTTTTTTATTCACGCAAATGACGGGGATTTGGGCCCGTTCCCGAGAAAGCAGTATATTCTTTGCATAGGACTCATTAAATAAAAAATCTTTGTCCAGTTTGAGGTGAGTAATCACTGTTCTGATGTCCAGAAGTTGTTTTCGGTCATAAGAGAAGGTAGCAGCAACATAATGAACAAAATAAGTTAAAAAACAAACGCAAAAATAGCACAGTTGGTTAGGAGCCCGTAAAACGGCAGCCACCCGCTCCAGTGCCATTCATAGTATCACATTTAAATAAGTATTCAGACCATTTACTCAGTACTTTATTGAAGCACATTACAGCCTCGAGTCTTCTTGGGTATGACGCTACAAGCTTGGCACACCTGTATTTGGGGAGTTTCTCCCATTCTTTTCTGCAGATCCTCTCAAGCTCTATCAGGTTGGATGGGGAGTATCGCTGCACAGCTATTTTCAGGTTTCTCCAGAGATGTTCGATCGGGTTCAAGTCCGAGCTCTGGCTGGGCGACTCAAGAACAGTCAGAGACTTGTCCCGAAGTCACTCCTGCGTTTTCTTGGCTGTGTGTTTAGGATCGTTGTCCTGTTGGAAGGTAAAACCTTAGCCCCAGTAATGCTGCCACCAGCATTTTTTTAATTGAACCTTTATTTAACTTGGCAAGTCAGTTAAGAACAAATTCTTATTTACAATGACGGCCTACAGGGGAACAGTGGGTTAACTGCCTTGTTCAGGGGCAGAACGACAGATTTTTACCTTCTCAGCTCAGGGATTCGTTCCAGCAACATTTTGGTTACTGGCCCAATGCTCTAACCACTAGGCTACCTGCCGACCCGAAGAATTCTTCACAGTAGGTGCCAGGTTTCCTCCAGACGTAACGCTTGGCATTCAGGCCAAAGAGTTCATTCTTTGTTTCATCAACCAGAGAATCTTGTTTCTCATAGTCTGAGAGTCCTTTAGGTGTCTTTTGGCAAACTCCAAGCGGGCTGTCATGTGCCTTTTACTGAGGAATGGCTTCCGTCTGGCCACTCTACCATGAAGGCCTGTTTGGTGGAATGCTGCAGAGATGGTTGTCCTTCTGGAAGGTTCTCCCATCTCCGCAGAGGAAATCTGGAGCTCTTTCAGAGTGACCATCGGGTTCTTGGTCACCTCCCTGACCAAGGCCCTTCTCCCCTGATTGCTCAGTTTGGCTGGTCGGCCAGCTCTAGGAAGAGTCTTAGTGGTTACAAACTTCTTCCATTTAAGAATGATGGAGGCCACTGTGTTCGTAGGATCTTCAATACATTTTTTGCTACCTTTCCCCAGATCTGTGACTCGACACAATCCAGTCTTGGAGCTCTACTGACAATTCCTTCGACCACATTGCTTGGTTTTTGCTCTGACATGCACTGTCAACTGTGGGACCTTATATAAATCATGTCCAATCAATAAAATTTACCACAGGTGGCCTCCAATCAAGTTGTAGAAACATCTCAAGGATGATCAATGGAAACAGGATGCACCTGAGCTCAAATTTCGAGTCTCTTAGCTAAGGGTCTGAATACTTATGTAAACAATGTATTTCTGTTTTTATTTGTAATACATTTGCAAAAAATTCTAAAAACCAGTTTTTGCTTTGTCAAGGGGTACAGTATTATGTGTAGACTGATGAGGCAAAAAACATAATTTAATCAATTTTAGAGTAATGCTGTAAAGTAACAAAATGTGGAAAAAGGGAAGGGGTCTGAATACTTTCCAAATGCACGTTTGAAAATGTGGAGAAATTGTAGTTTTTCATCTTGCAGGTTTGTTATGGTATTAGTACCCACCTGGGTAACCCTCGTTTCCAGGCTCTCCGCTGAGCCCTTTAGGTCCCTGCTCTCCAGGAAGACCCACTTCTCCACGTTGTCCGGTCGACGCTCCCCAGATCTCCCCGTGAGGTCCCTTCTCTCCTGGCTCCCCGTTCCGACCCTGTTGACCTGGCAGACCTTGGGTTCCAGAATTACCCTTTGAGCCGGGCTGACCCAAGTCTCCATGGAGGCCCCTAAAACCTGGGAGAGAGGACCAGACCATTAGAACTACCAGCAGTATTACAGCACTAGGGGCGGATTCCAACCAAAGTTAAGTGTGTGTAAACGTAATTACCTTCTTATACGCTTTTCTCTCTATGTGTATTCTGACCTAGAACTTAAGCACGAGAATAACCTGCTATTCACCAGCTATTTGTTTGGGGTGGTGATCGAATAAATGAAGGTGTGGTGTAGTTGTGTCTACAGATATTCTGACCTTGACTTCATTCCGTAATAATTCCACCACCTTCATGCGAGAGGAAACCATGACTAACGTCTTGCATCTACTTTCTTCCTATATAAATAACACCACTAACCATGCACTGTCATTTACAACTTGATAAGAGCTATTGATAAGAGCTGAAAACCCTATTGAATGAAAACTCCACCAGAAAATCTGTTGGCCAGCAAATGGGAGGGTTTTCAGCAGTTTAATGAGATATATTCAGTGAGCAAAAGGTAGCCACACCTACAGAGCACGTTACGTGACTGAATAATGTATGTCTGAAGACCAAATAGTGAGAAATGCGTAGGAAAGGCGTGTGTAGGAAAGGTGCAAATGTTCCATGTCTGAATCGGTCCCTAGGCCTAAGTGCATCCATTACAAGTGGGAGTAAATGTACCTGTGATCTGCTCTGATGCTATGTGTATAATGCACGCTCTAGAATGCCCTTCAAGCCAATCAGAAACGAGTATTCAACAATGCCATGGTATTTACACAGGCAGCCCAATTCTGATCTTTTTTCCAGTAATTGATCTTTTGACCAATCAGATCAGCTCTTTCGCCATAGTAAACACAGCCATAAAATAGTATAACAGTTAAAGCAGCAAAATTATCACCTGGATATCCAGGTGACCCTCCTCTGCCTTGATCTCCTATCTCTCCTTTGGCCCCGTTATCTCCAAGTAGACCTGTTGATCCTTTTTGACCTGGGAGACCTGAAGCACAGACAAAAGGACATACAGGAAGCTAGACATCCATTTGGATCTTGACAGGAAAAAACAGGGCATATGACACATTTTCTGTTTTGCATTCTAAAAGCTAAAAGCTTACCTAGGAAACCTTCTAACCCGTGGGGTCCTGGTGGTCCTGGTATACCGGGAGGTCCAGGTATGGCATCGCAATCACCTGAGTAAAAAAATAACACAGAGATTGTATCAACAATTACTAGAAGAACGGTTCTCACAGCAGCCATTTTGGATCTACTGCTTCACTGCTCTACTGCACACTTCAGTGGTTTTTGCCTGCTTTTTGCATTGGTTTGACAATACAGTTGCTCAGTGTGGATTGTGAATCAGAGCATATCAAAAATGAAATAACATACATATTAGCCAACTAACCGAAGATGAGACTATGAGGGGAGAAACCAGTTACAAAAACACCATTAAAAAACTGAATTTAACTCTAACTCTATACACAGTGACTGGAAGCTAACCCAAGACACAAAGGCTATGGAAGCAAAGTACCAGTCGTGAAGTTGAGTAACTTGATCAAAATGGTGTTAGTCCAGCTACCTGTGATGTCATTCTGTTCTCCATCTCCTCTCGGACTACAGCCAGACACTCCTTTCAATGACAATGAGAGAGAGATTGGAGAGAGAGAGATAGAAAGAAAAGGAGATGCATTCGAAATAAGGGTTAGAAAAAGTTCAAGCATGATCTCAAACATGTACTGTTGTGGCTGGATTGAGGGATGCAGACAGACTGCATCAGGGCCCGTCTGGAGAGAGGTGAGGAAAGATGAAGGTGGAAGAATCATTTCGATCATGGACACAAGAGTATAAGAACTTCTCGCACACCCCCATTCATGACAAGGCCTTGGAGTCCACAACTGCAACTAGTCTTTCTGTTGTTCCCACAAATAGCGATAGTGGAGAGAGATAAAAGGAGAGGAAGAGAGAGAGAGACAGAGAGAGAAGGATAGATAGGGATGGAGAGAATGCGCAAGAGAAATAAAGACAGAAGGAGAGAGTGATTGGGAAAGCGAGGGAGAGAGAAAGACAGAAGAGGGAGAGTGATTGGGAAAGCGAGGGAGAGAGAGAGACAGAAGGAGTCAGTGACTGGGAAAGAGAGAGAGAGAGAAAGACAGAAGGAGTCAGTGACTGGGAACAAGAGAGAGAGAGAGAAAGACAGAAGGAGTCAGTGACTGGGAAAGCGAGGGAGAGAGAGAAAGACAGAAGGAGTCAGTGACTGGGAAAGCGAGGGAGAGAGAGAAAGACAGAAGGAGTCAGTGACTGGGAACAAGAGAGAGAGAGAGAAAGACAGAAGGAGTCAGTGACTGGGAAAGCGAGGGAGAGAGAGAAAGACAGAAGGAGTCAGTGACTGGGAAAGAGAGAGAGAGAGACAGACAGAAGAGGGAGAGTGATTGGGAAAGCGAGGGAGAGACAGACAGAAGGAGTCAGTGACTGGGAAAGAGAGAGAGAGAGATAAAGACAGAAGGAGAGAGTGATTGGGAAAGCGAGGGAGAGAGAGAGACAGAAGGAGTCAGTGACTGGGAAAGAGAGAGAGAGAGAGAGACAGAAGGAGAGAGTGATTGGGAAAGCGAGGGAGAGAGAGAGACAGAAGGAGTCAGTGACTGGGAAAGAGAGAGAGAGAGAGAAAGACAAAAGGAGAGAGTGATTGGGAAAGCGAGGGAGAGAGAGACAGAAGGAGTCAGTGACTGGGAAAGAGAGAGAGAGAGAGAAAGACAGAAGAGGGAGAGGGTAACACACCTGGATCGCCAGCTCGACCTTCGATACCAGCATGACCCCGCTCCCCATCATCGCCTTGCAACCCTCGAACCCCTTTAGTTGCACCTAGAACCCGTCCTGGTTCTCCCATCTGTCCCAACAACCCAGGCAGACCCGGCCGGCCCTGATAACCTTTTTCTCCAGTGAGCCCAGCAGGTGCATCTCCCTAGAACAGAGAACACAGGATACATAAATTCAGAACATATCCCTCAGTGTTATGCTAAAGATCTACACAGCTGCATTGACTTAAACAGCTATTATTATCAATAACAAATAAAGTAGATAGCTAGTGCTTATAATATTTGAATAGGTTATATACAGTATATCTGAATGTGAGTGGTGATACTGTGAGGTGGGAAAGAGAGACTGTACACTCTTAGGAAAAAGGGTTCCAAAGGGGTTCTTCGGCTGTCCCCATAGGAGCACCCTTTTTGGTTCCAGTTAGAACCCCTTTGGTTTCCATGTAGAACCCTCTGTGCAAAGGGTTCTAAATGGAACCCAAAAAGGTTATACCTGGAACCATAAAGGTTCTACCTGGAACCATAAAGGTTCTACCTGGAACCAAAAATGATTCTTCAAAGGGTTCTCCTATGGAGACAGCTGAAGAACCATTTTAGGTTCTAGATAGCGCGTTTCTTTCGATGAGTGTAGGGAGTTCTTACTGAAGGACCACGATTCCCAGGGAATCCATTGATCCCACTGGGCCCAGGTAAGCCCTGCATTCCTGGGTCACCTGTCGCACCTGGGTCTCCTGGGTCTCCGGCATATCCTGTAGAGTTCCCACACAAACACACTAGTTTACACATACACTTACACCAGTGGAGGCTGATGAGGGGAGGATGGCTCATAATAATGGCTGGAATGGAGCAAATGGAATGGTATCAACCCCATGGAAACAATGTGTTTTATGTATCTGATACCATTCCACCTATTCCGCTCCAGTTATTAACACGAGCCCGTTCCCCCAATTCAGGTGCCACCAACCTCCTGTGACTTACATGCATAATGGTGTCACAAGGTGCACAAGTGTGTGAAAAGAAAGTGAATAAGAATACTTCACCTTTCTCTTTGGCCTGAATGAAGTCGCCCTTCCTGCCCTTTGGACCCGGTTGTCCTGTGGCACCAGGGAACCCCTGAGGAGGAGGGAGAGAGGATGAGGAGGAGGAGGAGGGAGGGAGAGAGGACGAGGAGGAGGAGGGAGGAGGAGGGTGGAGGAGGAGTAGGAGGGAGGGAGAGAGGAGGAGGAGGAGGAGGAGGGAGAGAGAGAGGAGGAGGAGGAGGGAGAGAGGACGAGGAGGAGGAGGAGGACGAGGGAGGAGGAGGGAGAGAGAGAGGAGGAGGAGGAGGGAGAGAGGAGGAGGAGGAGGGAGGGAGAGAGGAGGAGGAGGGAGGGAGAAAGGGACGAGGAGGAGGGAGAGAGGACGAGGAGGAGGAGGAGGAGGGAGGGAGAGAGGAGGAGGAGGAGGGAGGGAGAGAGGAGGAGGAGGGAGGGAGGACGAGGAGGAGGGAGAGAGAGAGGACGAGGAGGAGGAGGAGGGAGGGAGAGAGGAGGAGGAGGGAGGGAGAGAGGGGGGCATAGAGTAAGGAATTAGGAAGCCAGTGAGAGAGAATTTGATGGACAAGTTAAGAAAGACAAGGGTGTTTATGATAAATGTTGCCCTATTGTAGGTCTCAAGCTTTATTAGTTGTATGTACAGGTTCCTTCTCAACAACAAGAAACAATATGAACATAGAGTAAATGCCTCAGGAGCATAGAATAAACATTTCAGCATAAGTATAATACAAAAAATACACTATTTATAGTCCAATATTTACACGTGTTTTGGGGAAGAAGGATTGGGGAGCAAGTGTTTAAACTGTGGAGTATTCAGCAATCATAATAATTCTGGTAGCAGCAGTTGTGGTGTGTGTGTAGCATTAATGTATATGTGCGTATGTGTGTCTGTGTGTGTGGGTGTGTGAGTGAGTGCATGTTTGTTGTGAGGTAGATGTTGTCAAGCTGAGGTGGTGTTAGTTGTTCTTACAGGAAGTCCGATGACACCTCGGGGTCCTGGCTCTCCTGACTCTCCCTGCTGACCAACCTCGCCACTCTTTCCAGTGTCGCCTTGGCTACCAGCAGGGCCGGGCAGGCCCGGAGGGGAATGGACAATGTTGCACTCGCACAACCCGTGATCACCTAAAACACACACATTCCGATCAGCTATACTGTAACACATAACGTGATCATAGTGCAGAAATGAACATTACGTTGTGAACACGCACCTTTCAGTCCTTTTCTTCCCGCAGAGCCGGGCCGCCCTCTCGGCCCTGAAAATCCCTTGTAGAAGTCCGCCCCTGCAGATATTTAGACACAGAGAAGCCCATATTAAGACATACAGACACTCCACAACAATTCTTACAGTAACTGTCCAGTAAAAATCTTACTTTTAAAAGTTAATATTCTGTCAACTCCCAAATCATGTTGTTGACTATACTTGTATTTGTGGCCAAAGTATAAATTGGAGAGAAAAAACCCCCATTTAGAAACGCCACCTCAAACATGTATCTCAAGAAGACTGTTTAAACAATGCTTGATATTTCCTCATAGAAAATGATGTCGGCTGAGCTAGCCAATCAGCGGTCTACCCGCATTCATATTTTTATTGACTGGGATACACCCACATCATTCAAATACAGGAATGCTTTTTAACATACGTAATACAAATGTTTTATGTTATATTGTAATTAATGATATGTCATCTTTCACAGAAATCTGGAAACACTGGACTTTAAATATCACCCTATACAACATTTTAATAAAATATCAAAATGAATCTCTTTCATGTCCACACTCACATGATCCTGGTGGTCCGGGTGGGCCCCCGAGCCCAGGCAGGCCATTGATACCCGGGGGTCCGGGGCTGAGGGCAGGGATACCTAGCTCTCCAGGTTCGCCCATCTCTCCCTTTACCCCCGGCTCTCCGAATGGACCCCACAGATCCACCACTGTTGGAACATAAAAGATGAAGGAGATAGGAGAAGATGAATGATTACTGAGGAAACCAAATGTTTGAAAAACACAAAACACAACTACACCATACATCATCTTGTTTTTTTCTTCAATTTAAAGTTTTATTCACATCATCTTGTTTTAAGACTTGTTAACAATACAGTTTTAAAAATGGTTATTCTACCATTATAGTAAGTACAATAGACAAATCTACTAGCTAAGTAACACTACGGATCACTGACTGGATAAGTATGGTTTTGGCACTGACCTTGTTGTTGATCATGATCCTTCCTGGCAGGAGGTCCAGCGCGGCCTGGAAGACCTTTTTCCCCCTCCAGACCCCTCTGGCCCTGGGGACCCAGCTGTCCAGGAGGACCAGGGGGACCAACTACACCACCCACCCCAACCCCAAAATGGACACCAATCAATATCTATATAACAATCAATGTTATAACAATATAACAGTGAGGAACATAATATAAAAACTCCCATATTCAATGAAAAGTTGACTACCTGGAGTAAGACGATACTGTATATTGATAGACGTGCTGAGAGTGTAGCTGATTGACTTGAATGAAAACTGACTCGTTGATAGAAAAGGGTTTGATGATTTGACTGGTTAATCATACCTCTGTCCTGCCCTCCTGAGGGACCATCATGATAAATCAGCTCCCCTTGTTCTCCTCTGGAACCCTAAAAGCCACAACACCCATCTGTTAAAACCTACTATATAGTTTCTGTGTGTAAGGATTTGAATGAACGTTTATAATGGACTAGTGTCTCTCAAAGCTCAAAACAGTGTTTTGATGTGAGTATTAACTGTAGGACCTTTTGACCATCTCTGCCCCTCAGTCCTGGTTCTCCCAAGTCCCCCTGGAGACAGAGAGAGAGGAAGGGAGGAAGAGAGGAAGCAGGAGGGATAGAGAGAGAGAGAGAGGAAGGGAGGAAGAGAGGAAGCAGGAGGGATAGAGAGAGACAGAGAGAGAGAGAGAGAGCGAGAGAGAGAGATAGAGAAAGGGAGGAAGAGAGGAGGCAGGAGGGATAGAGAGAGAGAGAGAGATAGAGAGAGACAGAGAGAGAGAGAGGAAGGAAGGGAGGAAGAGAGGAAGCAGGAGGGATAGAGAGAGAGAGAGAGAGAGAGAGAGGAAGGGAGGAAGAGAGGAAGCAGGAGGGATAGAGAGAGACAGAGAGAGAGAGAGAGAGCGAGAGATAGATAGAGAGAGAGAGCGATAGAGAAAGAGAGGAAGGGAGGAAGAGAGGAAGCAGGAGGGATAGAGAGACAGAGAGATAGGAAGGGAGGAAGCAGGAGGGATAGAGAGAGAGAGAGAGATAGAGAGAGACAGAGAGAGAGATAGGGAGGAAGGAAGAGAGGAAGCAGGAGGGATAGAGAGAGACAGAGAGAGAGAAAGAGAGAGAGAGATAGGAAGGTAGGAAGAGAGGAAGCAGGAGGGATAGAGAGAGACAGAGAGAGAGAGAAAGAGAGAGAGAAATATGAATAGAGAGGGGGAGGGAAGGGGGATAGTTAGACAAAGTGTTCAACAGCACCATCAAGAGGACAAAATATGCAACTGCAACACCTCTATTGGCCCATACAAACCTATGCAAAGACCAAAACATTCTAGTGTAATTATATCAGTGGAGGCTGATGAGGGGAGGACGGTTCATAATAATATCTGGAACTGTCTGTTATGGCTGGAACGGAGTGAATGGAATCAAATGACTTTGTTTGATACCATTCCATTTACTCCATTCCAGACATTATTATGAGCCGTCCTCCCCTCAGCAGCCTCCCCTGAATTATATAGAGGTCTTGGCATTGTTTGGCTACACACTCATACCCTCAGTCCTTGCTCTCCATCCCGACCAGGGATGCCCTGAAAGAACACACATAAACATTCAACAGGTCAGTATGTCACAAGCAGTGACGGGGGGCAGGTTAATATGTTAATGCACAATGCATACAGTATAATGTATGTATAACATTTGTATGATACTAACCCGTTGTCCAGGCATCCCTATAACACCAGTCTCTCCTTTGTTGTCAGCCTGATAAGAAACAGATAACAGAGATGAGTTAGTCAACAATAATGTACAGTGCTAACATGTCCCATTGTGACTACACATGTTAGGATGGAGCATGGTGTTATAAAGACCACAGGAGAAGAGAGGTCACTTACCTCAGGACCAGTATCACCTTTCAACCCTTTCGCACCCTTTATGCCCTGGACACAGAGCAGAACAGCATTAGAGTGACTCGGGCAACACACAATCAGAATCACTGGGAAAAGATCCATATTAATTGTATGTTTTTGAACATATTAAAGTGGAGTGTGGAGCTGTACTGACATTGGGTCCAGTAATTGGACTGGTCTGGGAATGGGTGGAGTTCCCTTGGGGACCAGGCTTTCCAGCGTCACCCTGTGGCCAGAGAGAGAAGTGCAGTGAGAAGATTACAGCAGAGATGAGGACAGCACTGACAAATCATTATTTTTTTTGTAGTTAAACACATGAAGTGCTGGGCAGTACAAACGATATAAAAATCGAATAAAAGTGCCTGTAGCCACTCACAGGTTCTCCTTTGACCCCTTTCAACACTTTGGTCATGGTGCCCTGAGCAGAAAACACACCAGGTTAAAACATCCTTAGAATTACGTTTATCTCATTCACTAGCCATGTACGAGAGATGAAACAGACCTTACCTTTGGCCCAGGAAGACCAGGATACCCTTGTGGGCCCTGAGACAAACCAGAAGAATGATTAGGTATCTAGTACAGAGTATGTCACAGAAGGTTGTGTATGGTATAAGGTACAGCAACGCATGCACACACAAAACACACACACACCACCAACCTGTGGTCCCGGGAGTCCTCTGTAGCCAGACCGACCTGGGTAACCCTGAGGACCCTGAGAGAGAGAGAGAACGTCAGAGTGCAATGCAATTTATAACATGTAGTATATCAATAGTTTAATATGCTGGCTATCTTGTACCATAACGTTAAAGTGACAGGAAAAGGCGTCAGCGTCATAATCAAATCAAATGTTATTTGTCACATGCACCGAATACCGTGAAATACTTACTTACAAGCCCTTAACCAAAAGTGCAGTCCAAGAAATATAGTTAAGAAAATATTTTCTCAATAAAATAAAGTAAAAATAAAAAGTAACACTGTAGAATTACATAACAATTACGAGGCTATATACAGGGGGCCTGGTACCAAGTAAATGTGAGGGGTACAGGTTTATCCGAGGTCATATGTACATGTAGGTAGGGGTATAGGTTAGTTGAAGTAATGTAAACATGTAGGTAGGGGTACAGGTTAGTTGACGTAATGTAAACATGTAGGTAGGGGTACAGGTTAGTTGAGGTCATGTGTACATGTAGGTAGGGGTACAGGTTAGTTGAGGTCATGTGTACATGTAGGTAGGGGTACAGGTTAGTTGAGGTAATGTAAACATGTAGGTAAGGGTACAGGTTAGTTGAGGTCATGTGTACATGTAGGTAAGGGTACAGGTTAGTTGAGGTAATGTGTACATGTAGGTAAGGGTACAGGTTAGTTGAGGTCATGTGTACATGTAGGTAAGGGTACAGGTTAGTTGAGGTAATGTGTAGATGTAGGTAGGGGTACAGGTTAGTTGAGGTCATGTAAACATGTAGGTAGGGGTACAGGTTAGTTGAGGTAATGTGTACATGTAGGTAAGGGTACAGGTTAGTTGAGGTAATGTAAACATGTAGGTAAGGGTACAGGTTAGTTGAGGTAATGTAAACATGTAGGTAAGGGTACAGGTTAGTTGAGGTAATGTGTACATGTAGGTAAGGGTACAGGTTAGTTGAGGTAATGTGTACATGTAGGTAAGGGTACAGGTTAGTTGAGGTCATGTGTACATGTAGGTAGGGGTACAGGTTAGTTGAGGTCATGTGTACATGTAGGTAAGGGTACAGGTTAGTTGAGGTCATGTGTACATGTAGGTAGGGGTACAGGTTAGTTGAGGTCATGTGTACATGTAGGTAAGGGTACAGGTTAGTTGAGGTAATGTAAACATGTAGGTAAGGGTACAGGTTAGTTGAGGTCATGTAAACATGTAGGTAAGGGTACAGGTTAGTTGAGGTCATGTAAACATGTAGGTAGGGGTACAGGTTAGTTGAGGTCATGTGTACATGTAGGTAGGGGTACAGGTTAGTTGAGGTAATGTAAACATGTAGGTAAGGGTACAGGTTAGTTGAGGTAATGTGTACATGTAGAGTGTAGTACAGTGGCTATGTATAGATGATTAGATGATAAACAGCGAGTGGCAGCAGTCAATGTAAATATACTCACAACTAATCCAGGATATCCAGGCTGGCCTGAATCTCCCTTTAGAAAAGTCACACAGAGAGAAGAGGTTGTTTGTTTGTAGAATACAAGAGCACATGATGTGTGTGTAAAGGACGTCACACTGTTTGCTTAGCGAGTAACACTTCCTCCTGATTCGGCGAATACCTGATGCAAACTCAGGACCTCTGCCTTGCTAGCACACTTGACCGCCATCCTGAAGCATCTTACCAGTCGGCGCCACATGAAAAGCTAGCTATTCACTGAAGCAAGTGGTGACACTTCAGGCTGAGGAGGAAGTTGCACACATTCCCATGTGCTACAATCACCCCTCAAACTTACTCAACAGCGACTCCAGCGTTGAGCTGAGCGCAACTGTAGATCAGGGTTAAGGCACTAGTGTAAAGGATGTCACACTGCTTGCTTAGCGAGTACCATTTCCTCCCGGGACCTCTGCCTTGCCGTACACCTGACCACCCTCTTGAAGCGTCGTACCAGTCGGTGCCATGCGAATAGCAGTCACATACACTGGACAGGTGCAGTGAAATGTGCTGTTTACAGGGTCAGCCATAGTAGTACAGCGCCCCTGGAGCAATTTAGGGTTAAGTGCCTTGCTCAAGGGCACATCAACAGATTTTTCACCTTATCGGCTCGAGTATTTTATCCAGCGACCTTTCGGTTACTGGCCCAACTGACATGATGTACCATTTAAAACAGCCTTTACTATGGACACAGAGGTCATACAGTGCTCTGACAGCCTTTGGAGGTGATACTACTGTATGTAATACTATATCAGACCTATTCCACAGTCCTCCAGCCCTCTCCTCTCACCCTGAAGCGCTCCATGAACACACTCAGCTCCAGAGTGTCTCCCTTCTGTCCCTTCCTGCCCATCTGACCCTGTGGAGAGAGACAGAGAGAGAGAGAGAGAGAGAGAGAGAGAGAGATGGAGAGAGAAGGAGAGAGAAACGGAGAGAGACGGAGAGAGAGCAAGAGAGAGCGAGACGGAGAGAGAGAGAGAGAGACGGAGAGAGAGAGAGAGACGGAGAGAGAGAGACAGAGAAAGAGAGACACGGAGAGAGAGAGACAGAGAGAGGAGAGAGAGAGACGGAGAGAGAGAGAGAGAGAGAGAGATGGAGAGAGAAACGGAGAGAGACGGAAAGAGAGCGAGAGAGAG
Organism: Oncorhynchus nerka; assembly: GCF_034236695.1. Taxonomy (NCBI): domain Eukaryota; kingdom Metazoa; phylum Chordata; class Actinopteri; order Salmoniformes; family Salmonidae; genus Oncorhynchus; species Oncorhynchus nerka. The sequence continues at coordinate 67,956,956 of NC_088398.1, read as the reverse complement.
CGAGACGGAGAGAGAGAGAGCGAGACGGAGAGAGAGAGACGGAGAGAGAGAGACAGAGAAAGAGAGACACAGAGAGAGAGAGACGGAGAGAGGAGAGAGAGAGACGGAGAGAGAGAGAGCGAGACGGAGAGAGAGACGGAGAGAGAGAGATGGAGGGAGAGAGCGAGCGAGAGACGGAGAGAGACAGAGAGAGAGACAGAGAGAGAGAAAGAGAGTGAGAGAGAGAGAGAGCGAGAGAGAGACGGAGAGAGAGAGCGAGAGAGACGGAGAGAGACAGAGAGAGAGAGAGAGACGGAGAGAGAGAAAGAGAGTGAGAGAGAGTGAGAGGGGGGAATGGGTAGACAATTAAAAGAGAAAATATAAAGAAAGGAAGTTATTCAATGTCTCAGTCTACAAGGTGGAAACCCTGATTATTTCTCTACAAACATCTCTGGTGACATCAACTGGGCTCATACGTACATTATACCCGGGCTGGCCATCGTAGCCTGGTTGCCCTGCCGACCCTGAGTCTCCGTGTGTTCCGTTGCACCCGTCTGCTCCAGGTTTCCCACGAGGCCCAGCCTGTCCTGGGTGGCCCTGGATGATGACATGGAGCAGTTCATGAGTATCCTTAACAACATCAGTACAGTTCTTAAAGTATAAACAAAATAACAGCAGATGTTTTTTTGGGCATGTGTGTCTGTTATTTATCTGTTTTTGGAGAAAATCATCTTAATCCCACTTACAGGAATACCGTCCAACCCGGAAAACCCAGGAACACCAGTCATCCCCTGTGGAGAAAGGAAAAACACTCACTGTATATAAGTCCATACCAAAACTCGATGAGTGGACACACTACTAGGCCGGTGTTTGAGATCTCTAGAGAAGAATTCCCCAGTCAGTGTTCCTCACCACAGAACCCTTGGGGCCGATGAAGCCTCCTCTGCCCCTGTCGCCCTTCTCTCCCTGGACTCCCTGGACTCCTGGGTCCCCTAGACGTCCTGGAGGCCCCTGGGGGCCCTGAGAACCAAGAAGACCAGGTTGGCCCTGAGGAAGAGAGACATGTTCATCAAAAGACAGAGGAGAGACAATACAATAATTGGGGGATGGAGACATTAACATTCAAATGTATATGTGATGAAAAGAGTGTTTAAACTCACCTGTTGATGCTATAAAAATAACATAGAAACGCCATTCACTCGCCTTACAGGCAGGTAACTGGGGGTTTAGTATTGAATAGAGGTTAAAGCATCACAACAATGCAACTTCTCCTACATAATGAGTTGGCTGTCAAATGATATGAACATCTACAGCAGCTAAACATGTTGCAGTGGGAGTGAGACTCCACTCAGTGGTTGTTTTCTGGCATTACTAAACGTATACGTGGAGAAACACTGTTTAGACTGGGGGAACAGTGAGGAAGCAGAGAGATGGATTCAATAGCCCAGGTAGTCCGGTCGTCACTAGTTACCACAGCCACAAAGTCATAAACCATGCTTATTCTTACAAGTTCTCTTCTTAAAACGTAATTTTAAACCTAACCTTAACCACACTACTAACCTTATGCCTAACCCTAACCTTACATTAAGACAAACAATGTTTACGATATAGCACATTTTACTTGTGGCTGTGCTATCTAGTGGAAACCGGGTCAGACGAAATGAAAATCATCATTAGACTTTGCCACCACAAAGTTGACAAATATGTGAAATTTGTCCCTCTGGCCCATGGACTAAGGGTGAGAGCTTTTTCAGCAAAGTGGGAATAAAGCACCAAAATAATGTACACTATGTAAATCTATTTGCAACAGGACGTAGACATTTGACTAGAAACATAAACTCGGATTAACTGAAAGTAATCAATAACTAAAACACAGCTCTGAAGAAGACCTAAATAATCCCTGATAGAACACTGTTGGCCTAGACAGAAATGTATTTTCTAGCCCTGGCTGGCATTGGCCTACCTCCCACCTGGAACATACCATTACCAGCCAATTATAAACCAATGCTTTCCACAAAGGCATGAAATCACAGTCATTATATTCAGGTAACAATTTCTCAATTAACATAAATGTATACATCACAATTATTATTATTATTATTATGTAGAACCTTACATTAAGCACAAATAAACCAGGGTACACATTTCTCTCTCCCTTGGGATTGAGTTACCCCACACACACATTACCCCCGTGTTCCTCTGCTCAGACGTTGCTGACGCATGCCAGATCTTACACCGTCTGGATAGGTATTCTACGTATCAGCTAACCACAACATATGTTATAGCAATCTGGTGCCCAATGGCACAGTTGGTGACATAACACACTGGTTAATGCATGTAACATTTGAGCAGGGGAATAGGACCATGATAACTGGCGCTCCCGAGCACGGCTCTGGTGGACACACCCCTTCCCGACCACAGCTCTGGTGGACACACCCCTTCCCGAGCACAGGTCTGGTGGACACACCCCTTCCCGACCACAGCTCTGGTGGACACACTCCTTCCCGACCACAGCTCTGGTGGACACACCCCTTCCCGAGCACGGCTCTGGTGGACACACCCCTTCCCGACCACAGCTCTGGTGGACACACCCCTTCCCGACCACAGCTCTGGTGGACACACTCCTTCCCGACCACAGCTCTGGTGGACACACCCCTTCCCGACCACAGCTCTGGTGGACACACCCCTTCCCGAGCACGGCTCTGGTGGACACACCCCTTCCCGACCACAGCTCTGGTGGACACACCCCTTCCCGAGCACGGCTCTGGTGGACACACCCCTTCCCGAGCACGGCTCTGGTGGACACACCCCTTCCCGACCACAGCTCTGGTGGCTCACAGCTCTGGTGGACACACCCCTTCCCGACCACAGCTCTGGTGGACACACCCCTTCCCGAGCACGGCTCTGGTGGACACACCCCTTCCCGACCACGGCTCTGGTGGACACACTCCTTCCCGACCACGGCTCTGGTGGACACACCCCTTCCCGAGCACGGCTCTGGTGGACACACCCCTTCCCGAGCACGGCTCTGGTGGACACACCCTTCCCGACCACAGCTCTGGTGGACACACCCCCTTCACGGCTCTGGTGGACACACAGCTCTGGTGGACACACCCCTTCCCGACCACAGCTGGACACACCCCTTGACTACAGTCTGGTGGACACACCCCTTCCCGACCACAGCTCTGGTGGACACACCCCTTCCCGAGCACAGCTCTGGTGGACACACCCCTTCCCGACCACAGCTTTGGTGGACACACCCCTTCCCGACCACAGCTCTGGTGGACACACCCCTTCCCGACCACAGCTCTGGTGGACACACCCCTTCCCGAGCACAGCTCTGGTGGACACACCCCTTCCCGACCACAGCTCTGGTGGACACACCCCTTCCCGACCACAGCTCTGGTGGACACACCCCTTCCCGACCACAGCTCTGGTGGACACACCCTTCCCGAGCACAGCTCTGGTGGGACCACAGCTCTGGTGGACAGACCCCTTCCCGAGCACAGCTCTGGTGGACACACCCCTTCCCAGCACAGCTCTGGTGGACACACCCCTTCCCGAGCACAGCTCTGGTGGACACACCCCTTCCCGACCACAGCTCTGGTGGACACACCCCTTCCCGAGCACAGCTCTGGTGGACACACCCCTTCCCGACCACAGCTCTGGTGGACACACCCCTTCCCGAGCACAGCTCTGGTGGACACACCCCTTCCCGAGCACGGCTCTGGTGGACACACCCCTTCCCGAGCACAGCTCTGGTGGACACACCCCTTCCCGACCACAGCTCTGGTGGACAGACCCCTTCCTGAGCACGGCTCTGGTGGACACACCCCTTCCCGAGCACAGCTCTGGTGGACAGACCCCTTCCCGAGCACGGTGAAAGGAACAAACATTTAGGAGTTGAAAGGAATTCAAGGAAGTCGGGTAGCTTCAGACTTAATCAATAAACCGTTTCCAAATTCTGGTTATTTAATAAGGCAGGTCAGAATATAAGACACGGATTCCAGCTCTGTGACACACTGCATTCAGGAAGTATTCAGACCCTTTGACTTTTTCCACATTTTGTTACATTACAGCCTTATTCTAAAATTGATTCAATTGTTTTTTTTTCATCATCAATCTACACACAATACCCCGTAATGACAAAGCAAAAACAGATTTTTATACATTTTTGCAAATTTATAAAGAATAAAAAAAGAAAAATCACATTTACATAAATATTCAGACCCTTTTTCTCAGTACATTGTTGAAGCACCTTCGGCAGTGATTACAGCCTCAAAACTTCTTCCATTCAAGACTGATGGAGGCCACTGTGTTCTTGGGGACCTTCAATGCTGCAGAAATGTTTTGGTACCCTTCCCCAGATCTTTGCCTCGACACAATCTTGTCTCAGAGCCTTATGGACAATTCCTTTGACCTCATGGCTTGGTTTCTGCTCTGACATACACTGTCAACTGTGGGATCATATATAGACAGGTGTGTGCCTTTCCAAATCATGTCCAATCAATTGAATTTACCAAAGGTGAATTTCAATCAAGTTGTAGAAACATCTCAAGGATGATCAATGGAAACAGGATGCACCTGAGCTCAATGTCAAGTCTCATAGCAAAGGATCTGAATACTTATGTCAACCAGGTATTTCTAAAAACCTATTTTCGCTTTGTCATTATGGGGTATTGTGTGTAGATTAATGTGGGGGGGAAATTAATTGAATCGATTTTAGAATAAGGCTGTAACGTAACAAAATGTGGAAAAAGTGGAGGGGTCTGAATACTTTCCGAATGCACTGTATATAGATGCATAGACTACATATCACAGGAGGCTGGTGGAAGGAGCTATATGAGGACGGCTCAGTGTAATGGTTGGAATGGATTCAATGGAATGGTACCAAACAAATGGAAACAATATGTTTGACTCCGTTCCATTGATTCCATTCCAGCCATTACAATGAGCTCCTCCCACCAGCCTCCTCTGCTACATATCCTTGCCTATGCCAGCAGTCTAATTTAAACTGCCAAGCATAACTTCAGAGAGAACTGGAAACACCCAAAACCTTGGTTACGACTTTGTGGTATCAACCTATGGCCATAAGAGAGAGACATGTCTATCTTCTTGAGCTTTGTAAAGTTACGCATAGTCAACCACTACTCTCTTCTGCCATCCAGTGATTATGGGAGACTAAACTTTAGTTTAAAATAAAAATCAACTGTGTTTGACTCGTATGAGCTACCTCTTATCTGAATGATGGTACACAGTCCTTTATTTCTGGTAACTCTGCCTGGGAACATGTCAAATCCTGCATATGAGTATATGTTCTGATACACACACACACACACACACACACACACACACACACACACACACACACCTCCTTTAATCTCTCCATCAAATACACAGAGCATGCAGTCAGATAACAGAGTGGCTTGGGGCAGGAGGAGAGAAAGCTGGGTGTCCTGTCTGATGCCTGTTTAAATCAGAACAACAATGAAATGTTCAAAATGTGATCCCATGTCATGTCAGAGTTAAAAGGCCAATCAGAGCATTATTCAGTCTAGCGTGTTTTGGTTATTGGCTGTTTGAAACTTCACAAAGTCTAATCTACCAACTAAATAAACCGTGATTAAGATACTCTGTGTGTAGAAAGAGAAAGAGCTCAGGGTTGGATAGGGAAGGAAAAGAGAATGTGAGAAGTACCATATCTGTAGTGATGAGGATGGTTGAAATACAGTATACTGAACAAAAATATAAACGCAACATGTAAAGTGTTGGTCCCATGTTTCATAAGCCGAAAACAAAAGATACTAGAAATTTAAATATGAACAAAAAGCTTATTTCTCTCAAATTCTTTGCACAAATTTGTTTATGGCTGGAGGTGGGGGAACCATAGTAATAAGAGGAAATAAAACACAAAGTCAGACAACAAGGCAGTCAAACCCCCTGAAGCCTATTATACAGAGTGATAGAGTGTATCTGACCACCACGTTTGTGCTTGAGAGGGGGAGGTTCGTGTGTGTATGTTTGTGCCATCGATGCAGGCGTATGCATTTCGGCAATGGCTTTTGGCAAAATCTTACCAATGTGAGTTATACAGGCTCCTGACCAATCCTGTGTGTTTTGTGTGTTTTTTCACGCTGATCTTACATAATCATTTCCTATGACTGAAAACAGCTTCTGGACGTAGAACTGCGATCACTAATCTCGATTTGGATGACAAATTCTACTTCAACGAGTTGGCATTTCTAGAAGTTGTTCTTACTCTGGACCAGGCCTTAATCCCCAGGACTCAAAAGAGGAAGCGACGGGGAGTGCAAATAAACCGCCTCTACACTCCGTTCTGTTGTCACTAGAGAACAAACTGGATGAGCTCCATTTGAGACTATCCTATTAGCAGGACCTGAAGAACTGTAGACCAAACTGTAGGTAAAATGAGGGGGAGGGGTGTGTCTCTTTGTTAACAACAGCTGGTGTGCGATCTTTAATGTTAAGGAAGTCTCAAGTTGTTGCTAGTCAGAATACCTCATGATAAGCTGTAGACCATACTATTTACCAAGAGCGTTTTCATCTATATTTTTCGTTGCTATCTATTTATCCCCCCAAACCAATGCTGGCACTAAGACCACATTCAACGAGCTGTATAAGGCCATAAGTAAACAAGAAAATGCACATCCAGAGGCGGTGCTTCTCATGGCTGGTGGTTTTAATGCAGGGAAACTAAAATGCGTTTTACCTCATTTATACCACCATGTCATCTGTGCCAAAGGGAGAGCGAGGGAGACAAAATTCTATATCACCTCTACTCAACACACAGAAAGGCATACAAGGCTCTCTCTCGCCCTCCCTTTGGCACATCTGACCATAACTCTATCCTCCTGATTCCTGCTTACAAGCAAAAACTCAAACAGGAAGTACCAGTGACGCGCTCAATAGGGAAGTGGTCTGATGATCCGGATGCTAAGCTACAGGAATATTTTGCGAGCACAGACTGGAATATGTTCAGGGATTCATCTGATAACATTGAGGAGTTTACCACCTCAGTCACCAGCCTCATTAATAAGTACATCGACGACCCCACAGTGACCGTACGTACGGAAGCCATTGATTACAGAAAACATTTGCACTGAGCTAAAGACTAGAGCTGCCACTTTCAAGGAGTGGGACACTAATCCGGACGATTATAAGGAATCCCGCTACGACCTCCAAGGAGCCATCAAACATACAATGTGTCAATCGAATCCTACTATAACGGATTGTAAACTATAACGGATTACAAAGAAAAGGGAAACCCAGCCACTAACTACCCAGTGACGCGACCCTACCAGACTAGCTAAATGCTAGGCAAGCAACACTGAACCATGCATGAGTGCACCAACTGTTCTGGACGTCTGTGCTATCTCGCTCTCCATAGCTAATGTGAGTAAAACCTTAAACAGATGAACATTCACAAGGCCGCGGGGCCAGATGAATTACCAGGATGCGTACTCAGAGTATGTGCTGACCAACTGGAACATGTCTTTACTGATATTTTCAACCTAAGTCTGTAATACCTCAATATGGGTGAGTAATTAGTCTCCTCCTGTACTCTCAGTTCACCTACGACTGCGTGGCCGTGCACGATTCCAACGTCATCATTAAGTTTGCTGACGACATGACGGTGGTTGGCCTGATCACCGTGATGATGATACAGCCTACATGGAAGAGGTCAGAGACCTAGCAGTGTGGTGCCAGGACAACAACCTCTCCCCTAACGTCAGCAAGATAAAGGAGTTGATTTTGGACTACAGGAAACAGAGGGCCGAGCATGCCCCCATCGGCATCGATGGTAATTAATCTGGCCCCGCGGCCTTGTGAATGTTCATCGACGGAGCTGTAATGGAGCGGGTCGAGAGCCATACGTTTCTTGGTGTCAACATCACTAAAGAATTATCATGGTCCATACAAACCAACACAGTCGTGAAGAAGGCACGACAATGTCTCTTCCCCCTCAGGAGGCTGAAAAGATTTGAGATGGGCCCTCAGATCTTCAAAAAGTTCTACAGCTGCACCATCGAGAGCATCTTGACTAGCTGCATCACCGCTTGGTATGGCAACTGCTTGGCATCCAATGCCACTTCTGGAACCAACAGGACCCTAAACAGCTTCTACCCCCAAACCATAAGACTGCTAAATAGTTAAATAGCTCCTCCACCAAATAGCTACCCAGACTCTGCATTGACTCCTTTGACTCATCACATACACTGCTGCCACTGTTTATTATATTTTCTGTTGCCTAGTCACTTTATCCCTCCCTATATATACATACTGTACCTCAAGTACCTCGTACCCCTGCACGTCAACTCGGTACTGGTAACCTGTGTATTTGGCCTTTCTGTGACATCGGGTGCTGTTAAAACCCCAGCTACAATAAATGCAGCCTCCGGATATATGTTTTCCAGTTTAATCATGAATCATACACCCGCACCCTTCTTCTTCCCTGAGAGATGTTTATTCTTGTCGGTGCGACTCACAAAGAATCCCGGCGGCTGTACCGACTCCGACAGCATGTTCCCAGAGAGCCATGTTTCCGTGAAACAGAGTATGTTACAATCCAGGATGTCTCTCTGGAAAGCAACCCTAGCCCTAATTTCCTCTACCTTGTTATCTAGAGACTGGAGAGTAAAATGCTCGGAAGCGGTGGGTGGTGTGCGCGACTCCGAATTCTGACCAGAAGGCAGCTCCGTTTACCTCTCCTGCAGTGACGTTATTTTTGGTCAGCCTCTGGAAACAGTTTGAATGCCTTGGGTGGTTCGAACAAAGCATCCGCTTCGCGAACGTCATATTCCTGGTCATAATGTTGGTAAGTTGACGTCGCTCTGATATTCGATAGTTCTTCCCGGCTGTATGTAATAACATTTAAGATTTTCTGGGCTAACAATGTAAGAAGTAATACATAAAAAACAAAATACTGCATAGTTTCCTCAGAACTAGAAGCGAGAAGACCCTCTCTGATGGCGCCATCTTGCTTGTGCACAATTTTGTTGTGTCACACCCTGAATTCAAAATGGATTAAATAGATTATTTTTGTCACCATCTACACACACAATACCCCATAATGACAAAGTGAAAACATAGTTTTTTACAGAAATATCTGAATTACTGTCACGAGTGGCGCTCGGCGGTCGTCATCACCGGCCTATTAGCTGCCACTGATTGTCTTTCCTCCCCCTCCTTGTATGTTTATTGGTAGCACCTGTTTAGGTATGATTAGTTTGTCTTTATTAGACAGCCGGCCCGCCTGGTTGTTGTGCGGGATTATTTCAGTGTAACCTTCGGCTCTGTTGTAGAGGTACGTGTTAGTGCCTGGTCGTGACTTTTCCGTTGTACATTTTCATTCCCTGTGTTTGGGGTCGTTACTATTGTGAGTACCCTGTGGTGCGTTGGTGCAATTAAAGACGCACAGCATTGCACTCTCTGTCTCCTGCGTCTGACTCCACACCCACGACACCCGCAGCATTACAGAATCCCGCACCTAAATCAAATTGAATGGAGTCAGCAGGAGCAGCAGCCAACCCTCTCCCATCGATGGAGGAACGGGTTCTCCACCACACCACCGTTCTCCATCGGATCGGATCCGCGATGGATCAAGTAATGGAGAGAATGGACCGATGGGAGAGGAGTGGTCTCTCTCTCCACCTTCGGCACCCACGGCCCGGACTCCCCATCACTCGACTCCAGCACCCTCCGTCTGACGCTACCGAGGGCTTATGATGGAGCGGCGTCGGGTTGCCAGGGTTTCTGCTTCAGCTGGAGCTATACCTGGCCACCGTTAGACCCACTCCCTCAGGAGCGGAGAGGGTGAGTGTCCTCATCTCCTGCCTCACGGGTCGTGCTCTGAGTGGGCGAACGCAGTCTGGAATGGCCCAGACTCAGCGGGAGCACTACCCAGAGTTTTCCCTCCGCTTCCGTGCCGTGTTTGATCACCCTCTAGACGGCCGAGCGGTGGGAGAACGACTTTTCATCTCAGGCAGGAGAGGAGGAGCGCCCAGGATTACGCGCTGGAGTTCCGGACCTTGGCAGCCGGATCTGGGTGGAACGACAGGGCCCTTATGGACCACTACAGGTGTAGTCTCCGAGAGGACGTCCGCCGGGAGTTAGCGTGTCGGGACACCACTCTGTCACTGGATCAGCTGATTGACATGTCCATTCGACTGGACAATCTGCTGGCTGCCCGCGGGCGTTCAGAGAGGGTCCTGTGCGTTCCACCACCCAGCCCCTCCGCTCCCATTCCGATGGAGTTGGGAGGGGCTGCGCCGAGGGTACCGGAGGAGGAGGCCTTCCCTGCACCAACTGTGGTCGGAGAGGACACACGTCTGATCGGTGCTGGGGGTCCGTCTGGGAGTAGAGATGGCAGGCGGAACGCTTCTCGATCATCCCAGGTGAGTCTGCATCAAACTCACCCAGAACCCCTGTTGGCCACATGTTTGTCTTAACCTTTTTCTTCACTTTTTCCCTCTTCCCAGCATAGGGCGCTAGTCGATTCAGGCGCAGCTGGGAACTTTATGGATCGCGGACTCGCCCTTAAGTTAGGGGTTCCGCTGGTGCCGATAGATTCTCCTTTCCCCGTGCACTCCCTAGATAGCCGGCCATTAGGGTCAGGGATGGTCAGGAGACCACGGTCCCACTGGACATGGTGACGCAGGGGAATCATAGGGAGCGTATCAGTTTTTTTATTATTGATTCGCCTGCGTTTCCAGTGGTGCTGGGGACTCCTGGCTGGCCCGGCACAATCCTAAAATTTCGTGGAAACAGGGGTTCTCCAGGGGTGGTCAGAGGAGTGTTCTGGAAGGTGTTTGGGAGTTTCCATCGGTGCTACGTCGGTGGAGAGTCCAGACCAGGGTTCCACGGTGTGCATTCCCCCCGAGTATGCCGATTTGGCAATCGCTTTCAGTAAAGTGAAAACGACTAAATTACCACCTTATCGACCGGGAAGGGATTGTACGATAGATCTCCAGGTAGACGCTGCGCTTCCCAAGAGTCACGTGTACCCGCTGTCCCAGGAGGAGACGTTGGCAATGGAGACATATGTCACGGAGTCGCTGGGACAGGGGTACATTCGGCACTCCATTTCACCCGTCTCCTCGAGTTTCTTTTTGTGAGGAAAAAGGAGGGAGGTTTGCGTCCGTGTATTGATTATAGAGGTCTAAACGCCATCACAGTGGGGTATAGTTACCCTCTACCTCTCATCGCTACGGCGGTGGAATCATTCCACGGAGCGCAGTTCTTCACAAAACTGGATCTCAGGAGCGCGTATAGTCTGGTGCGTATTCGGAAGGGAGACGAGTGGAAAACCGCATTTAGTACCACATCAGGCCACTATGAGTACCTCGTCATGCCGTATGGGTTAAAAAATGCTCCAGCCGTTTTTCAATCCTTTGTAGACGAGATTCTCAGGGACCTGTGCGGGCAGGGAGTGGTTGTTTATATCGATGACATTCTGATCTACTCGGCCACTTACACCGCGCATGTGTCTCTGGTGCGCAAGGTGCTTGGTAGACTGCTGGAGCATGACCTATACGTCAAGGCTGAGAAATGCGTGTTCTCTAAACGAGCCGTCTCTTTTCTGGGATATCGCATTTCCACCTCGGGGGTAGTGATGGAGGGCGACCGCATTAGGGCCGTGCGTAATTGGCCGACTCCAACCACGGTAAAGGAGGTGCAGCGGTTTTGGGTTTTGCCAACTACTACCGGAGGTTTATCCGGGTTTTGGCCAGATAGCGGCTCCCATTACCTCACTGCTGAAGGGGGGCCCGGTGCGGTTGCAGTGGTCAGCAGAGGCGAACGGAGCGTTCAACAAGTTGAAGGCGCTGTTCACTGATGCGCCCGTGTTGGCGCATCCGGACCCCTCTCTAGCATTCATAGTGGAGGTGGACGCGTCCGAGGCTGGGGTGGGTGCCGTGCTATCGCAGCGCTCGGGTACGCCACCAAAACTCCGCCCCTGCGCTTTCTTCTCAAGGAAGCTCAGCCCAGCGGAGCGTAACTATGATGTGGGGGACCGGGAGTTGCTAGCGGTGGTTAGAGCTCTGAAGGTGTGGAGACACTGGCTTGAGGGGGCTAAGCACCCTTTTCTCATCTGGACCGACCACCAGAACCTGGAGTATATTCGGGCAGCTAGGAGACTTAACCCACGTCAGGCAAGGTGGGCCATATTCTTCACCCGGTTCCGGTTTACTTTGTCTTATAGACCGGGCTCCCAGAACGTAAAGGCTGACGCACTGTCCCGCCTTTACGACACGGAGGATGGGTCCACCAAACCTGCTCCCATCCTTCCCGCCTCAAAGCTGGTAGCACCAGTGGTATGGGAGGTGGACTCGGATATCGAGCGGGCGTTACGGGCTGAACCCGCTCCTCCTCAGTGTCCAGCGGGGCGAAGGTACGTGCCGCTTGGTGTTCGGGACAAGCTGATTCGGTGGGCTCATGTCCTACCCTCCTCGGGTCACCCTGGGGTGACGAGGACAGTGGGGAGCCTTCAGGGGAGGTATTGGTGGCCTACTTTGGCTAAGGACGTTAAGGGTTATGTCTCCTCCTGTTCAGTGTGCGCTCAGAGTAAGGCTCCTAGGCACCTTCCTAGAGGGAAGTTACAACCCCTCCCCGTTCCACAGCGGCCATGGTCACATCTGTCCATAGATTTCCTGACCGATCTTCCGCCGTCTCAGGGGAACACCACGGTTCTTGTGATTGTGGATCGGTTCTCTAAGTCCTGCCGTCTCCTCCCGTTGCCCGGTATCCCTACAGCCCTACAGACTGCGGAGGTGTTATTCACACATGTCTTTCGGCACTACGGGGTGCCGGAGAACATCGTTTCTGATCGGGGCCCCCAATTCACGTCTCGGGTATGGAGAGCGTTCATGGAACGCTTGGGGGTCTCTGTCAGCCTGACCTCCGGTTATCACCCCGAGAGTAATGGGCAGGTGGAGAGAGTGAACCAGGAGGTGGGTAGGTTTCTGCGGTCGTATTGCCAGGATCGGCCAGGGGAGTGGGCACGCTACATTCCCTGGGCTGAAATGGCTCAGAACTCACTACGCCACTCCTCTACTAACGTGTTCCCTTTTCAGTGTGTGTTGGGGTACCAGCCGGTCCTGGCACCATGGCATCCGAGCCAGACCGAGGCTCCTGCGGTGGAGGAATGGGTACAGTGCTCCAAGGAGACCTGGAGGGCCGTCCAGGAATCTCTACAACAAGCGAGTGGACGGCAGAAGAGGAGTGCTGACCACCACCGCAGTGAGGCCCCGTGTTTGTACCGGGGACAGGGTCTGGCTCTCGATCCGAAACCTACCTCTCCGCTTGCCCTGCCGGAAGCTGGGTCCGCAGTGTGTAGGGCCCTTTAAAGTCCTGAGGAGGATAAACGAGGTGTGTTATCGATTACAACTCCCTTCCTATTATCGTATTAACCCCTCGTTTCATGTGTCTCTCCTCAGGCCGGTGGTAGCTGGTCCCCTGCAGGACAGTGAGGTGCTGGAGGTCCCTCCCCCTCTGGACATCGAGGGGTCCCCGGCGTACACGATCCGGGCCATTCTGGACTCAAGACGCCGGGTGAGGGGCCTGCAGTACCTCGTGGACTGGGAGGGGTACGGCCCGGAGGAGAGGTGCTGGGTACCGGTGGGGACATCTTGGATCCATCCATGTTGAGGGATTTCCATCGCCTCCATCCGGATCGCCCTGCACCTCGTCCTCCGGGGCGACCTCGAGGCCGGTGTCGGCGCTGCGGGAGCCGCGCGTCAGGGGGGTACTGTCACGAGTGGCGCTCGGCGGTCGTCATCACCGGCCTATTAGCTGCCACTGATTGTCTTTCCTCCCCCTCCTTGTATGTTTATTGGTAGCACCTGTTTAGGTATGATTAGTTTGTCTTTATTAGACAGCCGGCCCGCCTGGTTGTTGTGCGGGATTATTTCAGTGTAACCTTCGGCTCTGTTGTAGAGGTACGTGTTAGTGCCTGGTCGTGACTTTTCCGTTGTACATTTTCATTCCCTGTGTTTGGGGTCGTTACTATTGTGAGTATCCTGTGGTGCGTTGGTGCAATTAAAGACGCACAGCATTGCACTCTCTGTCTCCTGCGTCTGACTCCACACCCACGACACCCGCAGCATTACAATTACATAAGTATTCACACCTCTGAGTCAATACATGTTAGAATCACCTTTGTGAACTCTTTAACTGTTTTAAAATCACTATTGGAATCACAGGGAAATCCCTGAGTGGTTTCCTTCCTCTCCGGCAACTAGGAAAGCTAGGAAGGACGCCTGTATCTTTATAGTGATTGGGTGTATTGATACTCTATACAAAGTGTAATTAATAACTACGCCTTGCTCAAAGGGAAATTCAATGTCACCAATAGGTGCCCTTCTTTGTGAGGCATTGGAAAACCTTCCTGGTCTTTGTGGTTGAATATGTGTTTGAAATTCACTGCTCGACTGAGGGACCTTACAGACTATTGTACGTGTGGAGTACAGACATCATGAGGCGGTCATTCAAAAATCATGTTAAACACTATTACTGCAAACAGAGTGAGCCCATGCAACTTAGTATGTGACATGTTAAGCAGATTTTTACTCCTGTACTTATTAAGGCTTAACTTTAAATTCAGGCTGTAATACAACAAAATGTAGACAAAGTAAAGGGGTATGAATTATTTCTGAAGGCTCTGTAAGTCCCCAAAGACCTACAGTACATGTCTAGTGTTGCGTGTGTGTGTGTGTGTGTTGTGTGTTTGTGTGTGTTGTGTGTGTGTGTTGTGCATATATAAGAGACAACTGTCTAGTGCAGTGCTATTGAATGCACTGGGCTGTATGTTTCTGCATGGCTAAAACACAGAGCTGATAAATGCCATTCTTCATGTGAAGCTGATAAAGGAGGGGAAGGGGAGATATGGGTACAGGGTGTGTGTAATTGTGTGTGAGTGTGTTTAAGAATCAGGGGAGGACATCTTAACCAAAACAATTGTAAATCACAGGGGACCTGAACAAACACCACAATATCTGAAGCAAATGAACCCCTTCACCCCACTCCTACTCTGTTGTCCACCCTCTGCTAAATGTAATCTTTCACATTCAACTCCACTCCTTTCGTTTTCTTTCTTTCTTTCTTTCTTTCTTTCTTTCTTTCTTTCTTTTTCTTTCTTTCTTTCTTTCTTTCTTTCTCTCTCCAATCTATTTGTTAATTATAAATCTCTGTATTCCTATCAGACACGGCACAGAAGTCAGCTCAACGTCTAGTTTTTATTTACATTTACTAACGTGAAATTAACAACAAATATCACCATGTCATTGGATTTAGGTTAAAAGTTTGGTGAAAAAATGATGACATGCCCTTAGGTTGATGACTTTTTGCAAATCCAATGAGTTTTCCACATTGATTCAACGTCATCACATTGCTTTTTGGGGTTTGAAATGACGTGGAAACAATGTTGATTCAACCAGTTTTTGTCTAGTGGGTATGTAACTCATCTTCTCCTTCTCTCTCAATTCTCCTCCTGATCTTCTGACCTAGTTCTGTCAGCTGTTTTATCAGAGGCCCAGCTCCCTGGCACACAGCTTCTCCACAAATAGAGAGAGAATGGATATGATATCAGTCCTGGGTCGACCTCTTTACATACTGTAGCCGGGTCATGATACTCCTCCAGCAGAGGGAGGAGAAAGCTGTGTGTGTGTGTTTGTGCATGTGCGTGTGTGTGTGTGTGTGCATGTGTGTGTCTGTGTGTGTGGTATATAGAGATAGACAGAACCATCTGGACTGCATTCTAAACACGAGAGAGAAGTTCTAGAGTGAGCAGTCCAACCTGCTCTGAGCTTTGGGCTGGTTCCAACACAGAGGAGTTTGAGAGCAGCTTAAGTCTACAGTAGAAAGAGTGTAGGGTCTAGGAATGTCCCGTGTGCATTCAATATGTTTATAGACCCACTGTGGCTTAATACATACCCACCTAAATTGCTAATTTAAACCCTGACACACTGCCCAACACAAGCACACTTGCATATCGCACACAGACTCATGACTCTACAATTACTTACAGGTGGAAAGGTGTCTGCCCTCAATCATACTTTACAGATGTCAGAGGAAGGGCCAAAGATGGAGAGATAAAGGGAGAAGGGAAGAAAGAGACAAAGAAGGAAAGACAAAGGGAGAGAAAACATTGACACACATTCAGTCTCACAATCCAGTGCACCTGCATAAACACAGAATCTGAAAAATACATCTGAGGATATCTGCTCTTCAAACATCCTCTCTCCTTTCCTTTTGAAACGCCATTGATTTTTTAAGTCTGTGTGTGCATATACATGTGTGTGTGTGTGCATATACATGTGTGTGTGTGTGCATATACATGTGTGTGTGTGTGTGCATGCATGTGTGTGTATTTGAGTCCTTCCGTCTTTTGAGCTTTGCTCTCTCAGCCTCCTCTGAAGGCTGGTTATGGAGGCTGGTTATGGAGGCTGGTTATGGAGGCTGGTTATGGAGGTTGGTTATGGAGGTTGGTTATGGAGGCTGGTTATGGAGGCTGGTTATGGAGGCTGGTTATGGAGGTTGGTTATGGAGGCTGATTATGGAGTCTGGTTATGGAGGCTGGTTATGGAGGCTGGTTATTGAGATTGGTTATGGAGGTTGGTTATGGAGGTTGGTTATGGAGGTTGGTTATGGAGGCTGGTTATGGAGGTTGGTTATGGAGGTTGATTATGGAGGCTGGTTATGGAGGCTGGTTATGGAGGTTGGTTATGGAGGTTGGTTATGGAGGCTGGTTATGGAGGTTGGTTATGGAGGCTGGTTATGGAGGCTGGTTATTGAGGTTGGTTATGGAGGTTGGTTATGGAGGTTGGTTATGGAGGCTGGTTATGGAGGCTGGTTATGGAGGTTGGTTATGGAGGCTGGTTATGGAGGTTGGTTATGGAAGTTGGTTATGGAGGCTGGTTATGGAGACTGGTTATGGAGGCTGGTTATGGATATAACAAAACATTCAGAATGATTACTCCTTTGTCTTTTTCTATTCTCTCTTTCTCTCTATCCTCTCATCTCCCTCCGCCTCAAGTAAGACACTCATGAGAGATCTGGGTTAAATGGGGAAATGACCAGTCGTCAATCAGGATCCAAGTCAAAAGAAAAAAGAAGAAAAAATAGAGTGAAGGTGATGACATCATGGATGGATCAGTGGTTTATGACCTGACCTGCTGATTGGCCTTCTTCAACTCTCAACCCCTTCCTCATCTCAATCCAAATCTCTTTTCTACTTATTTCTCTCTCTGTCTGGTATTGCTGTCACACAGTCACTATCGATCACTCCTCTCCTTGTCAGATCCCTCTGTCCATTCTCCCCACGTTCTGTTTTTCCATCCCTTGCTCTCTTTCTCTCTTTCTTGCCTTATCCTCCAGGTATTCTAAACAACATTTTAGAAATAGAGGGTGAAAGAAAGAGAAGCATGGACAGAGAGACAGAGAGAGAGAGACAGAGAGAGACAGAGAGAGAGAGAGAGAGAACGAACAGCAAAAAGATATACATGATCAAATACAAATCTTAGAATCAACTATTAAAGACTACCAGAACCCACTGGATTCTCCAATTACATTGAATGAGTTACAGGACAAAATACAAACCCTCCAACCCAAAAAGGCTTGTGGTGTTGATGGTGTCCTAAAATAAATGATCAAATATACAGACAACAAATTCAAATTGGCTATACTTAAACTCTTTAACATCATCCTTAGCTCTGGCATCTTCCCCAGTACTTGGA
Source organism: Oncorhynchus nerka (assembly GCF_034236695.1). Classification (NCBI taxonomy): domain Eukaryota; kingdom Metazoa; phylum Chordata; class Actinopteri; order Salmoniformes; family Salmonidae; genus Oncorhynchus; species Oncorhynchus nerka. The sequence goes on along the minus strand of NC_088398.1, from coordinate 67,939,227 downwards.
ACCAAGGACTGATCACCCCAATCCACAAAAGTGGAGAGAAATTTGACCAAAATAATTACATTGGGATATGCGTCAACAGCAGCGTTGGGACAATCCTCTGCATTATCATTAACATAAGACTTGTACATTTCCTCAGTGAAAACAATGTACTGAGCAAATGTCAATTTTTTTTTTTTTACCAAATAACCGTACGACAGACCACGTATTCATCCTGCACACCTAATTTTTAAAAATGTTACATTTTTTATTTCACCTTTATTTAACCTGGTAAGCTAGTTGAGAACAAGTTCCCATTTACAACTGCCACCTGGCCAAGATAAAGCAAAGCAGTGCGGCAGAAACAACAACACAGAGTTACATGGAATAAACAAGCATACAGTCAACACAATAGAAAAAAAGGAAGTCTATATACAGTGTGTGCAAATGGCATGAGGAGGTATGGCAATAAATAGGCCATAGTAGCAAAGTAATTACAATTTTGCAGATTAACACTGGAGTGATAGATGAGCAGATGATGGTGTGTAAGTAGTGATATTGATGTGCAAAAGAGCAGCAAAGTAAATAAAAACAATATGGGGATGAGGTAGGTAGATTGGGTGGGCTATTTACAGATGGACTATGTTTACATTTACATTTAAGTCATTTAGCAGACGCTCTTATCCAGAGCGACTTACAAATTGGTGCATTCACCTTATGACATCCAGTGGAACAGTAGTGCATCTAAATCTTTTAGGGGGGTGAGAGGGATTACTTTATCCTATCCTAGGTATTCCTTAAAGAGGTGGGGTTTCAGGTGTCTCCGGAAGGTGGTGATTGACTCCGCTGTCCTGGCGTCGTGAGGGACTATGTACAGCTGCAGCGATCGGTTAGCTGCTCAGATAGCTGATGTTTAAAGTTAGTGAGGGAAATGTAAGTCTCCAGTTCAGCAATTTTTGCAATTCGTTGTAGTCACTGGCAGTAGAGAACTGGAAGGAAAGGCATCCAAAGGAAATGTTGGCTTTGGGGATGACCAGTGAGATATACCTGCTGGAGCGCGTGCTACAGGTGGGTGTTGTTATCGTGACCAGTGAGATGAGATAAGGCGGAGCTTTACCTAGCATAGACTTGTAGAGGACCTGGTCTGGTGACAAATATGTAGCGAGGGCCAGCCAACTAGAGCATATAGGTCGCAATGGTGGGTGATATAAGGCACTTTGGTAACAAAACGGATGGCACTGTGATAGACTGCATCCAATTTGCTGAGTAGAGTATTGGAAGCTATTTTGTAGATGACATCGCCGAAGTAGAGGATTGGTAGGATAGTCAGTTTTACTAGGGTAAGTTTGGCAGCGTGAGTGAAGAAGGCTTTGTTGCGAAATAGAAAGCCGATTCTAGATTTGATTTTGGATTGGAGATGTTTGATATGAGTCTGGAAGGAGAGTTTACAGTCTAGCCAGACACCTAGGTATTTGTAGTTGTCCACGTATTCTAGGTCAGAACCATCCAGAGTAGTGATGCTAGTAGAGCGGGCGGGTGCGGGCAGCGAAAGGTTGAAAAGCATGCATTTAGTTTTACTAGCGTTTAAGAGCAGTTGGAGGCCATGGAAGGAGTGTTGTATGGCATTGAAGCTCGTTTGGAGGTTAGTTAACACAGTGTCCAAAGAAGGGCCAGATGTATCCAGAATGGTGTCGTCTGTATAGAGGTGAATCAGGGAATCACCAGCAGTAAGAGCGACATCGTTGATATATACAGAGAAAATAGTCAGCCCAAGAATTGAACCCTGTGGTACCTCCATAGAGACTGCCAGAGGTCCGGACGACAGGCGATTTTACACACTGAACTCTAACTGCGAAGTAGTTGGTGAACCAGGCAAGGCAGTCATTTCAGAAACCAAGGCTATTGAGTCTGCCAATAAGAATACGATGATTGACAGAGTCGAAAGCCTTGGCCAGGTCGATGAAGACGGCTGCACAGTACTGTCTTTTATCGATGGTGACTATGATATTGTTTAGTACCTTGAGCGTGACTGAGGTGCACCCGTGACCGGCTCGGAAACCAGATTGCACAGCGGAGACGATACGGTGGGATTCGAAATGGTCAGTGATCTGTTTATTAACTTGGCTTTCGAAGACTTTAGAAAGGCAGGGCAGGATGGATATAGGTCTGTAACAGTTTGGGTCTAGAGTGTCACCCCCTTTGAAGAGGGGGATGACCTGGGCAGCTTTCCAATCTTTAGGAATCTCGGACAATACAAAGAGAGGTTGAACAGACTGGTAATAGGGGTTGCAACAATAGAGGCAGATAATTTTAGAAAGAGAGGGTCTAGATGGTCTAGCCCAGCTGATTTGTACGGGTCCAGGTTTTGCAGCTCTTTCAGAACATCTGCGATCTGGATTTGGGTGAAGGAGAAGCTGGGGATGCTCAGGCAAGTAGCTGCGAGGGGTGCAGAGCTGATGGCCGGGGTTGGGGTAGCCAGGAGGAAAGCATGGCAAGCCGTAGATAAATGCTTGTTGAAATTTTCGATTATCATGGATTTGTCGGTGGTGACCGTGTTGCCTAGCCTCAGTGCAGTGGGCAGCTGGGAGGAGGTGCTCTTGTTCTCCATGGACTTTACAGTGTCCCAAAACCTTTTAGAGTTAGAGCTACAGGATGCAAATTTCTGTTTGAAAAAGCTAGCCTTTGCTTTCCTGATTGACAGTGTGTATTGGTTCCTGACTTCCCTGAACAGTTGCATATCGCGGAGACTATTCAATTCTATTACAGTCCGTCACAGGATGTTTTTGTGCTGGTGAAGGGCAGTCAGGTCTGTAGTGAACCAAGGGCTATATCTGTTCTTAGTTCTACATTTTTTGCAAGGGGCATGCTTATTTAAGATGGTGAGAAAAGCACTTTTAAAGAATAACCAGGCATCCTCTGCCTGAAGGGATGCCTGGTTATTTTCTGGATTTTTTTTCTCATTTTGTCTGTCATAGTTGAAGTGTACCTATGATGAACATTACAGGCCTCTCTCATCTTTTTTAAGTGGGAGAACTTGCACAATTGGTGGCTGACTAAATACTTTTTTGCCCCACTGTATATATCAACGAATTGGCGAGGGCACTAGAAAAGTCTGCGGCACCCGGCCTCACCCTTCTAGAATCGGAAGTCAAATGTCTACTGTTTGCTGATGATCTGGTGCTTCTGTCACCAACCAAGTAAGGCCTACAGCAGCACCTAGATGTTCTGCACAGATTCTGTCAGACCTGGGTCATGACTGTAAATCTCAGTATGACAAAAGTCATGGTGTTCCAAAAAAGTTCAGTCACCAGGACCACAAATTAAAATTCCATCTAGACACCATTGCCCTAGAGTACACAAAAAACTATACATACTTTGGCCTAAACATCAGCGCCACAGGTCACTTCCACAAAGCTGTGAACGAGCTGAGCGACAAGGCAAGAAGGCACTTCTATGCCATCAAAAGGAACATAAAATTCAACATACCATATCAACATACCAAATAGGATTTGGCTAAAAATACTTGAATAAG